>NC_043016.1:29366963-29441963 GCF_006345805.1 Octopus sinensis | reverse complement strand
TGTAAGCCTAGTACTTATTCTATCGGTCTCTTTTGCTGAACTGCTAAGTTATGGGGATGTAAACACACCAACATTGGTTTCCAAGTGATGGTTGGGTGACAAACACAGACACACAAATATATATATATATATACAACATGCTTCTTTCAGTTTCTGTCTACCAAATCCACTTACAAAGCTATGCTCAGCCCAAGGCTATAGTAGAAGACACTAGCTCAAGGTGCCACGTAGTGGGACTGAACCAGGAACCATGTGGTTGGGAAGCAAGCTTCTTACCACACAGCCATGCCTGCACCTATATGTATATAAACAAATAGATATAAGCACCTATATGTTTATAAAATAAAATAAAACAAAATAATTATTTCTACTATAGACACAATACCAGAAACTTTTAGTAAATTGCATCATTTCCAATGCTCAACTTTATTGACCAGAAAAAGGTCAACCATGGTGGAATTTGAACACACAATGTAAAGCTGAAAGAACTGCCACTGAGAATTTTGTATGACATACAAACAATCCAACAAGCTCATTGCCTTAAAATAAAAGAAAATAGTACAACACCAAATGATATGCTGAAATATTATACTGAAAACCTTGTCAATCCATATTCGTAGATAATTAATGACAATTATGATGATGATGATGGAAATATGTGAGTGTGTGTGTGTATGCAAATGTGTGTGTGTGTGTGTATGTACATGTTATACAGCTTGTGTATAGCTGTATATACTGTAATATTTTAAAATGTTTATCATTTAAATAATTTAAATATCATTTAAATTCTTCTGATGTTTGCTCTTTTACTCTTTTACTTGTTTCAGTCATTTGACTGTGGCCAAGCTGGAGCACCGCCTTTAGTTGAGCAAATCGACCCCCAGGTCTTATTCTTTGTAAGCTTAGTACTTATTCTATCGGTCTCTTTTGTAAACACACCAGCATCGGTTGTCAAGCGATGGGGGGAGGGGGGCAAACATAGACACACAAACACACACACATACATATATATGACGGGCTTCTTTCAGTTTCTGTCTACCAAATCCACTCACAAAGCTTTGGTCGGCCCACGGCTATAGTAGAAGACACTTGCCCATGGTGTCACGCAGTGGGACTGAACCCAGAACCATGTAGTTGGTAAGCAAGCTACGTACCACACAGCCATTCCTACGCCTATATTTGTTTTATATGAAAACAAACGTCACATATGAAAATAAATAATCGCTCATTTTTTAAAATTATTCTATATAACAAGTTGTAAAATACTAAATAATAGCTTTTTGACATGTGAGGACATTTTTATAAACAAACATTAATGTGTCAATTGAATGGCATACTATTAAAAATTAAAGAAATTTTGAATGCAGAAGAATAGCTGTGAAAATAGCTTTAGAAAATCAGGTAAAAATACCCCTATAGATGGGAAAAAAAAGTAGCCAGTAGCTGCTACAGACAAACGAACGAACTCAGGACCTTTCAATTGCAGTTGAGTACCCTATATGATTGAGCTAAATGACCCCCGACAATAGAGACTGCTTTTTTAAAACACTAAATAATAGTTTTGTTTGTGTGTGAGTGTGTGTGTGTGTGTGCGTGCGTGCATGTGTGTCTATCTGTCTGTCCCCTCACCACTTAACAATAGGTGTTGGTTTGTTTACATCCCCATAACTTGGCAATTCAGCAAAACAGATTGATAGAATAAGTATCAAACTTTAAGTACTGGGGTCAATTTTTCTGACTAAACCCTCAAAGGCAGTACTCTAGCATGGCAACAGTCCCATAACTGAAACAAGTAAAAGATAAAAGATAAAGGACTTAAAACAGAGATTATGTGAGGTTGAGCACAAGGTTATATATGATTGAAGAAGTTATGTGTGATAGAACAAGAGGTCATGTACAACAGAATGAAATTGTGAATAATAGAATGAGAATTGGTGTATGATTAAACAAAAGGTTACTTATGAAAGAATATGAGGTTGTGTGCAACAGAATGCAAAATTATGTATTCTAGAATGAGAAAGCTGGTTTGGTATCTTGTATACATGAGTCGTTATCTCCTAAAGTTGTCACAGTTATTAAGGCCTGCCTTAATGAAGCAGATGTACGAGCAATAACCATTTCACCTGTTTTTCAAAATGGTATGATGCCACATGAAGGAGATTAGACTGAGATTTCTAGAAGGTCATATGACTGTCTAGAGGATTATCCAGTGGGTTTGTTTATTCTGAAGTTTAAGACATTTGTAATCTTAGAAAAAAACATAATTGTGTTTTATTTTTTAAATTACAAATATTGATTGGTTTCAAATTTTAGCATAAGATCAGCAAGTTCAGGGGAAGGAGATAAGCTGATTACACTGACCCTGGTCAACCAGTACCTATTTTATTAACTTCCAAAAGGGATCAAAGACAAAGTCAACCTTGGCAGAATTTGAACTCAGTCTCTGGACAGACAAAATGCTGCTAAGCATTTTGCCCAGCATGCTAATGATTCTGCCAGCTCACTGCCATTTTTTCCCCATACCCAAACCTTGAATACATTTATTTGTTGATATTTGTAACTTCTCTCACTTTCTCTTCTAAAATACAAATAGTCATGGCTATTTGTATTTTAGAAGAGAGAGTGAGAGTAACCAGGATGGAGCTGGAGAGAGGCATAAAAATAACGGTGCTAGCACCATTTAAAAGGCACTTGTGCTCGCACCGCATAAAAAGCCCCAAGTACACTCTGTAAAGTGGTTTGCATTAAGGTGAAACCATGCCAAAACGGATGACAGGGGCCTGGTGCAACCCTTTGACTTGCCAACTCCTGTTAAACTGTTCAACCCATGCCAGCATTTAAAATGGACATTAAACGATGGTGGTGGTGGTGATGATGATGATGGTGGTGATGATGATGATGGTGGTGATGATGATGATGGTGGTGATGATGATGATGGTGGTGATGATGGTGATGGTGTTGATGATGGTGATGGTGGTGATGATGATGATGGTGGTGATGATGATGATGGTGGTGATGATGATGATGGTGGTGATGATGATGATGGTGGTGATGATGATGATGGTGGTGATGATGATGATGGTGGTGATGATGATGATGGTGGTGATGATGATGATGGTGGTGATGTATTAGGGTGAACACCAAAAATAGAAGATAAGTAGATGTGAATGGGGATAGAAGAACAGAAAATGAGGGTGGGGAGAGATTACAGAAATGTATAGGCAGAGTGAGAGATGATTATGTATGTATGTTTATGCATGTATGCATGTGTTTATGTATGTGTATGTGTGTATGTATGTATGCATGCATGTATGTGTACATGTATCTGTGTGTGTATGTATGTGTGTATGTTTATGTATGTATGCATGTGTACATGTATGTGTTTATGTATGCATGTATGTAAGAATATATTTGTGTTTATGTATGCATGCATATATGTATGTGTGTGTATGTATGCATTCATGCATGTATGCATGCACGTGTTAATGTATGCCTGTATGTGTTTATGTAGGCATGTGTTTGTATATGAATGTATGTATGTACATGTGTGTGTATGTATGTATGTGTGTGTGTTTCTGTCTCCTTGCATTGGCTTTGCATGATGGCTATCACCATCATGTGAGCAGTGTCTTTTATTTCTAATCTTCAGTTATAAAAAATGCCTTTTAATGGGGAAATATTACCTTGTTAGGAAACAGGTGATGGTTGGTGACAGGGAGGGTATCCAGCCATAGAAAAATCCACCTCAACAAATTCTATCTGACTCATGCAAGCATGAGAAAGTAAATATTAAAATGATGATGATAATGATAATAATGATGATGATGATATGGTTATTGTTCTTTATCCATCCCACCCTGATCAAAATGCATTTGAAATTATTTGAAGTTGATTTTCTTTTAGTAATTCATGCAAGAAATTTAGTGAGAACAATTCAAGGACCAACAACTCACATATTGATAAATTCAGCTGCAAGAAATTGACTAATTAATATCACAATTTTAATAAAATGTTAAAAATAAGTAGCTAAACACTTGCTATTCACAAAATACATATTTTAAAAATATGAAGGCAACTCAGAAAACATTTGAATATTTTCTACAATGAGATGTTAAGAGTTAAGCCACATATATGGAATGATAGATTCTTAAATATGAACAAAGAACATGCGGGTACATAAAGCCTAGCTACTTGCAATGTCGTGATTTACCTACCCAGCTCTCACTGGTTGATGTTAGGTAGGACATACAGTTATATTAACCCAACTACTGCAGGTGATGTCATGATAAACCTAGCCAACCATCACTGGTTGATGTTAGGAAGGACATACACTTATATAAACTGTATGTCCTGAAGTAGGAAATGTAAAGCGATGTGAATAACATATTTTAGTGTTGTACGAGTTAAGAATCCAGTTTAGAAAAACGGATTAGCAATAGTAATGATGATGGTGATGACGACGACGGTCACGATAATAATGATGGTCTATGATGTGTAATCAATTTTCGCATATTTATTGAACTGAGCATCGAAACTGAAAAACAACATACCTACATAAATATGTATGCACCAATAAACCCAAACGTGTGTAAATGTGTGTGTGTGTGTGCATATGTGTAAAAATACACGATGTGTATGTATTTATATTTAAGTATACATATATACAAATACATATGTGTGTATGTAGAGAGAGAGAGAGAGATGAGTGTGTGTTAGTATAAATGTATAACATTAGTCGCTATTTTTCAGCCTTGTTATCTACAAGAGAAACAAATAACGCATGGATACAGTTATAGTTGAACATATGTGTTTTGTGAGTGCTGTGCATGTGTTTGAGCTTTTATATTTATTAATCTATCTATTAAAAATGATGTCAGTCATTTTTTGCGATACTATTACATCGAATAATTATTCACATAAGCACACAATCTTTGTTTTCCCTCGTTTCATCCCATCATTGCTGTCTTTCTTTACTTGACTTTTACTACATTCTACCCCTTCTTTTAACCTTCTCCGACAAGTTGCAGAGCACCTGGGCGTTATATACAACAAGCTCTTACCCATAACGCGCTAACTGTATATACAAACACTATTACTACTCGAGAAAGCAAACATTTTTATCTATCATAATATACAGACTAACGTACAACTTCATTCACTTTTTCTGAAATACATAAGACACACTTTCTTACACGCATGTAGGCACGCACTACAAAATAATTGATTCATAGTTTGTTAGAAAGAAGATAAAATTAGAGTGACTCCCCTTCTTTTCCCACCTGGTCAATAGATAACTCTTGCAATTCCTACCGAAATAAGCTGTCAATCCGTTCCTTCCACTTGCCGTAATCTGACGTCTCTGGCTTTAATGTCCAGTGCTAATGGAAGTCTTTAACTGTGCTAATTGCAGTTAAACATCGTGTGAAAGAGTCAGCCATTACTAACGTAGTCACACAGAAGCGCTCTCTGTTTCTTTATCAATGTAAACTATCTGTCGCTTTTATATACCTTACCTCTGTTTCTATCTTTATATCACTTTAATCTGCTTGTCTACTAAACACACGCACACATATACATCGCTTATATTCTTTAGCCCTAGGTCAGTCATGATCGCGCAAACCGACCATCAGTGACACTCCAACCTTACAATTTGCAATGTGCTATTTTGGTTTTATATTTTTTACAAAAACACAAAAGAACATTAGGGTGTGATTTGGTGAAGAATTGCCTGATATCTCCAACAGTTCTATCGACCGCATCGAGTCCTGATGCATGTGGAATGAAAATGATATTAGATATTGAAAGACATAAAACGAATACATTATACACTCCTATCGGTTTTGTCTTTCAATATCAACACTTCCATTCTACGAAATTGACAAGTCACTCAATTGCTAGCCAACCACCTGTTCAAATCATTATTTGAACGCACCACTAAACAGATATTATTAACACATTACACCATAAACATCTGTCTATCTCATGGCTATAGTATTTCTTTCAAAATTTATTTAAATTAATGTCTTCTCGTATCACCTTTACACTGAAAAAATTTAGATCCGGTTTTACCAACTGTAATTTAAAACACACTCGTCATTTCTTCCCAGACGAATAATATAGCCTTTCTTCAAATGTTAGCAGTCATTCTATATAAATATATATTTTTTCCTTTTTTTAACTATTGCACGCGTGACTGGTGCAAAAGTAGAAATTTACGGGAAACGGGTACAAATTTGAATGGGGATGGGCGGGGGTGGGGGTGCTTGCAAAAATGTAAAAAAATTGAATAAATCTTTGGGACAAAAATTCTTTCCTACTAGGAACAACCACCAAATTCCTTGCCCTTATGGTAAAAACTTAGCCAAATCGAAACTTATTTTAGTAATTACATCGTTAGATTTAGGAATATATATATATATAAAGTCTATACATACACATACATATATACTATACACACACACATATATATATATAGGCCTATACATGCACACACATATATAGTCGAATGCTGTTAATTCAACGAACAAACAATTAAAAAAACGTGTGTATATATATATATACACACACACACACTGTAGATAGTCAACCAATTTAGACACATAACTGTATATACGTTCAGTTATGTAAATCTCTTCGTACTTTGACATTCGACATCTATACTTTAATTAATATTATTAGCATAATTACCACCAGGATTTAATTATTAATAAATATAAATCTATACGATTGTTTCAAGGCGAGGGAATAAGTTGTCTATTTGTACCCCTCGACAAATAAACATTATTGATATAAGAATTTCATAAACTTTTGAGAGAATGTGAAATAATTATTTTATTTTGGGGGAATAGGGGACCTCGAAGCAGACATAAAGAGCTATAAAAAAAAATGAGTATGTAAACATGTTCAACCCAATATTTACATGCTGTTATTTATAACTTTGTGTGCTTCGAGATCAATAATGGATCTCCAAGCCCACATAAAGTCTTAGTGCAGATGTAGACATGATTGCCTGCATGTGCCCGCGCACATAGCGGCAGCAGTAGTTGCGTGTGAAAACTAACAGCTATATGAAACATGTGTAAAATTTGGTAAATTCAACAGTTCCTGCTGAAAACATCGACACTCACCTCTCCTCAAGACATGAATTAAACATATTTTTGCCGAATTTTATTTACTTTTATTTTTATCAGACGCAGAGAATTACGAGTTTCTTTAGATTATAATGTTTTTCTTTATTTTGTAATAAAACAATTGTGTGTATGTGTACGCACACAAGCACACAGCCATCTCACGATGATAATTATATATGCATGTGTGTGATATATTATACACACACACATACATGCATATATATATATATTAATATGCATATATAATTTATATATTATTATTATTATGAGGTCGACTTTGCCTTTCATCCTTTAGGGGTTGATAAAATAAGTACCAGTTGAACACTGAGGTCGATATAATCAACTCAGCCCCTCCCCAAAATTGCTGGCCTTGTGGCAAAATTTGAAACCATCATTATTATTATAAAAGAAATCATTATTAGGATTTGTATCTATGAATTTTAGATTTGTATCTATAAACACACACACACACACAAACAAATACGCTTACGTACACACATGTATATATCATCGTTCTTTCGACCTCTTTTCCATACTTTCATGGGTCAATCTGAATACATTGAGGCAAATTTTTTTCTATACTGCTGGATGCCTTTCCGTTTGCCAACCCTCACCTGTTTCTTAGCCTGATAATATTTTCCCAGGATCAGACTTATTTTACAAAGAAAACTGGAGATGAAGTAACACCAGTTTTATGAGCGTGATGCTTTTTATGCAATATCATACCTTGTCAAAATAAACAGACACTAACACACACACAAACGCACACATATGGATAAGTATTGGGTCATCCCATAAATAATGCGGATTTTTCAATTGCATGAACTAAAAATTGGAGGGAATGGGATAAACTACCTGCATCAACTTCCTATAAAAGCAGGTAGTAATTTTACCTTGTATTCTTAGTGCAAGCTTTGAAGAGTGCAGTTTGATTTTGATAATTATTTTTTCAAAGCTGTAATGGAAGTAATAAAGGAACATATTTGGCATATTTTGCTTTATGAGTTTAATAAAGACAACAAGGCCATCCGTTTCATGGCCCCCATGTTGGTGGCACGTAAAAGCACCATCCGTTCGTGTCCGTTGCCAGCCTTGCCTGGCCCCGTGCCGGTGACACGTAAAAGCACCATCCATTCGTGGCCGTTTGCCAGCTCTGTCTGGCACCTGTGCGGATGGCACGTAAAAAGCCACCCACTACACTCATGGAGTGGTGTCGTTAGGAAGGGCATCCAGCCGTAGAAACACTGCCAGATCTGGACGGGCCTGATGAAGCTACCAGCTTCACAGACCCCAGTTGAACCGTCCAACCCATGCTAGCATGGAGAACGGACGCTAAATAATGATGATGATGATGATGAACAAGGCAATGGAAAGTGCAAGAAATATCAATGCAGTATATGGGGATCGGACAATAAGCATAAGCCAGTGTCAGCAGTGGTTCCAGAAATTCTGAGCTGAAAACTACAGTCTAGAAGATGAGCCTCGTCTTGGAAGATTTGTGGAGCTTGGAATGGACGTCCTACAAAATCCCATCGTAACTGTTCAGGAACAAGTAGAGAAGCTTGGATTAGGTTATTCAACCATTTTTCAACATCTGTGCATGAAGAAAAATGACCATCATTGGTTTTAAAATGAAAGGTGTTCTTCCATCAGGATAATGTTCGGCCACAAATAGCAAGGATGACATTCCAAAGACTGGAACAGTTTGAATGGGAAATGATGCCTCACTCACCATATTTGCCAGATATTGCCCCATCTGATTATCATTTATTCCACAGACTTCAACATCATTTGGACAGAAAAAATATGAATTCTGTAGACAAGGTCAGAACAGTACTGGAGGAGTATTTTTCATCACGGACAAGTGAATTTTGGAAGAAGAGCCTTGCAAGTCTACCAGATAGATAGAAGAGCATTGAAGAAAATGGAGGAGAGTATATTTTAGATTAAAAAAGAACTTTATCTCAATTTTGAAGAATAAAAGAATTATAAAACGACTGCATTTATGGGATGACCCAATATATGGAGTGTGTGTGTGTGTGTTTAGCTTATTATTCTCTACATTCTTGACTTCTCTCTCATCTACTTGCTGTGCATCTCCTTCTATCATCTCTTTCCAGTGAGTCATTTATATCTTTCTATTACTCATATTCCACTATTATTCAACTCACTTGAATATGTGCTGCTCATAATTACAATGAATGGTACAGGATGTACCCACATTTAGTCACATTCAGCTCCCTCACTCTTTATACTAGGTCTATGCATAAAAGACTTGCATCTATCAAACTCTATTCCATTCACCCGTCACTAGGCCTATGTAGAAGCATCTGCCTCTACTCAGTACATCTTAACTTCACCATTTCTGCACTGCCAGTCATCACTCTCTCTCCCCCAGAGCTACTTTTATTGTCACATGCACCTCTCTTGCCTTTGTCCACCTTGTGGACATCAGTCCCCATCAATCTGCTTCTGTCTTTATACCAATAACTCTGTCACTACCATTGTACTTTTTCTTCTTTCACACATCACTCTAGACCTTCTGCTGTCATCACTCTCTCCTATTCCTTTCCTTCGTCATATAACCCAAGCAAAGTACTTGTCTTAAGACATGCAATTTTCTCTGAATCACACTCTTAAGTACTAATAACACATTGAAAGGCTCCTCTCTCCATATTCCATCTTAAAAACCGATTTGTGAATCATTAGAGGTAAAATAAAATTGAGGGTCTTTAAACGCATCTCATTGAGGACTTGACAACCTCTGTAGTGCAGGTGCTGCAAAAAAATACATTATATACAGTAAAGAAGATGGCAAATGAACAGAGAAAAATAAGGACTGTGAGATTCCTCTTGTTATGATTTGCTGAGGAATTATCAAACTATCGTATTGGTGGTAAGAGAAAATGCACCCTGTACACTCTGTAAAATGTTTGGTGATGTGAAGATGTAGAAACCATACTGAAATGACATGTACAAGCATCAGTCTAAACAGTAGTCATTCCAAATTAGAACTGATTCAGACTCTGGCAATGTATCCAACTCACACCAGACTTGGAAAGCAGATGTAAAATAGCGCTGTACACACAGACACACAGACACACGAATATGTGTGTGAATGTATGTATGCGAAAATGTATGTGTCCCTGGTTCTCCATTGGTTATGACTATGAGTGTTCCAGCTGATACAACAAACTGATCAGCCTGCTCATGAAAATGTGCAAGTGGCTGAGTACGCTACAGACATGTGTACCCTTAACATATGGTACTCAGCTAGATTCAGTGTGACAGGGATGGCTCTTTTGAATAATAGTTACAACTTATTTTGGTCAGCTGAGTGGGCTGCTGCAATGAGAAATAAAGTGTCTTGTTCAAGGACACAACATACTGCTAGTAATCATACTTTGTTTAATACACCTTTGTCATTAGATTATGAACCATATATATATATATATATATATATATACATATATATATATCAACACGTACACACACACATATTTATGCATACATATATAAAGATATATATATACCCATATATATATAAATATATATACACACACACATATATGTATATATATATACATATATGTGTATATATATGTGTGTGGCATGGAAAAAGCACCCATTTCAGTGTGGCCAATGCCTGACTAGCTCAAGTGCAAAAAGCACCCACTACACTCTTGGAGTGGTTGACATTAGGAAGGGTATCCAGCTGTAGAAACCTTGCCAAATCAGATTGGAGCCTGGTGCAGCCCCCTTGCTTGCCAATTCTCAGTCAAACCATCCAACCCATGCCAGCAGGGAAAGCAGACATCAAAACAATGATGATGATATGTATTTATGTGTGTGTGTATGTATATATATATGTGTATATGTATATATATATATATATACATATGCATATATATGAGTATATATAGTGTGTATATGTATATATATATGTGTGAAGGCACATGGCTCAGTGGTTTGAGCGTCGAGCTTACAATTGTGAGGTTGTGAGTTCGATTCCCAGACCGGGCTGTGAGTTGTGTTCTTGAGCAAGACACTTTATTTCACGTTCCAGTTAACTCAGTTGTACAAATGAGTTACGATATCACAGGTGCCAAGCTGTATCGGTCCCTTTGCCTTTCCCTTGGATAACACCAGTTGGCGTGGAGAGGGGAGGCTGGTATGCATGGGCGACTGCTGGCCTTCCATAAAACAACCTTGCCCAGACTTGTGCCTCGGAGGGTTACTTTCTAGGTGCAACCCCAAGGTCATTCATAACCAAAGGGGGTCTCCTCATATATATATATATATATAGAGGCAGACCCAGGAAAACCTGGGACGAGGTGGTGAAGCACGACCTTCGAACTTTAGGTCTCACTGAGGAAATGACTCGAGACCGAGACCTCTAGAAGTATGCTGTGCGCGAGAAGACCCGGCAGGACAAGTGAGACCATAACCCGTGGTCTTCTACATGGGATGTAGCCAGCCCACGTATTCATACCTTCCCTTCTTGGGACACAAAACTCTACTTGTGAAGACCTGTTGAGGCAAGTGAGGATCAGAATTGAAATCGATCAATGGAAATTGCAGCTGAGTTACCAGTGCCGGTGGCACGTAAGAGAACCATCCGAATGTGGCCATTGCCAGCGCCGCCCAGACTGGCCTCATGCCGGTAGCACGTAAAAAGCACCATCCGTTCGTGGCTGTTTGCCAGACTCATCTGGCACCACCATCTGTTCGTGACCGTTGCCAGCGCCGCCCCGACAGGCCTCGTAAAAAGCACCATCCGTCCGTGGCCGTTTGCCAGCTCCGTCTGGCACCTGTGCGGGTGGGATGTAAAAAGCACCCACTACATTCACAGAGTGGTTGGCGTTAGGAAGGGCATCCAGCCGTAGAAATACTGCCAGATCAGACTGGACCTGATGCAGCCTTCTGGCTTCACAGACCCCAGTTGAACTGTCCAACCCATGGAAAGCGGACGCTAAATGATGATGATGATGATGATGATGATGATGATGATATATATTTAAGATAATACATTGCAGATTCAGTGTGACACAGAATGTGACAGGGCTGGCTCTTTGAATAATAGTTACAACTCATTTTGGCCAACTGAGTGGACAACATCTCTGACAGCTGTTTCGCTTCAGTAATCTTTAGATAATAAATTTATAAAATTAAAATCATTATAAGATGAATATCTTCAGAGATTCATCTTATAATGATTTTAATTATATAAATTAATTATCTAAAGATTACTGAATCGAAACAGCTGTCAGAGATGTTGTCATATTTTATAATTAATAAATAATTTTATTAATTACTTCTCCATTTTCTCCTTATTCTTTAAATATATAACTATATGACCCATGGTTTATATGGTTACCTTATAGTTGAACATTCTATGGATTGGTAACAAACCAGTATTTTCATTGGTTTTTATTAATCCTTACTGAGGTTTATAAGCTTTATTTGAATATATATATATAGTCTCATTTAGTTCTATGCAACTTAAAGTTCCTCACAACTCTAACAGAAGCTTTAGGCTTTAGATTACAGATTTAGGTTACAGGCTTCGGTAATCTAAAGCCTGAAAGAGACGACCTTTTGTTAGGGGCCTGCAAAACTTTAAGTCACATGGAATAGAACAAAGCTGTTAAAATAATACATATAACTCCTACTCACTATGTTGAATGCCGTTTTCTTTCATTTGTGTTTGCATATATATATATATGTATATATATGTGTATATATATATATATATATATATATATATATATTTTATTTTTATTTTATAGAAGAGAGCTTCTACAGGACTAGAACTGTTTCATTCAGATGAAATCTTCAGGAAGCATGAAACAGTTCTAGTCCTGTAGAAGCTCCTTCTATAAAATAAATTACTTTACTCTGCTATGTATTGAGTACCTTATTTACTGTGGTTTACCCCGACTCAACCCGGACCTACATATATATATATATATATATATATATATATATATATGCAAACATACACATATATTTGTATGTATATATATATATATATATGTGTAGTTGTGCATTACTTGTCCTGTTTTCTATTTTTTTCTCGTTTGTATATTTAACTTGTTTGTTTTCATACTTCATGTTGTTTACACAGTTGTTGATGTCCTGTACCCATATATGCTATATATTATATATATATATATATATATATATATAATATATAATATATATATATATATATATATAGGCATCTATCTATCTATACACACACCACACACATGTATATAGCTTAAAACCACCTCCCTCAATGCTACATGCCTCACTCACAGCTGCAGGACCTCTTTTCTTGCAAATCACTTGGTGACTTCACTAATGCTGGCCCTACATACAAAGAACTCAGTACACTCTGTAAAAAAGATTAGGGTCAGGAAAGGTATTCATTTTCAGATGCCATACCAAAGAAGACATTGGAGCCTGGTGCAGTTTCTTGGCTTGTCAGCCCCTGTCCAGTTGCCTAGCCTATACAATTATGGAAGAAATATGAAACAATGATGACAGCTACATCATTTATCACATCCAGATTTTGCATGGGTCATGAAGGCAAATTCTCTATGCTTGGAAGATCTACTTGCTGCCAAATTGTTCACCTATTTCCAAGCAAAATAATATTTTCCCATGTTTTTCACAGGAGACTTGAAATGAATAAGATTGCTTGTTTTATTGTGACATTTGTTTACAAGTGTCATGTCAAAGCAAAGAGACACAGACAGACAGATACACACACACATACGCACAGAAATGCATACATACATACATCATCATCATTGTAATAATCATTTAATGTCTGTTGTCCATGCTGACATGGGTTGAATGGCTTAATGACGGCTAACAAACTGAGGGGTTGCACTGAGCTACATTCTGATTTGGCATAGTTTCTACAGCAGGGTTAGGGTTAAGGTTCCTAAAAAACCAACCACTCCAAGAGTATAATGGGTAATTTTACGTGCCACTAACACGGGTGCCTTTTGCATAACACTAGCATCAGCCTCATTGCCTACACGAGGCTCATACACACACATATATATATTCTTTTATTCGTTTACTTACTTCAGTCATTTGACTTCGGCCATGCTGGAGCACTGCTTTGAAGGGTTTTAGTCAGACAAATCAACCCCAGTTCTCCTTTTTTTTAAACCTACCACTTATTCTACTGCCTCTTCTGCCAAACTGCTAAGTTACAGGGATGTAAACTTACCAACACCAGTTGTCAAACAGTGGTGAGGGGATAAACACAAATACACACACATACACACACATGCATGTGCATGCACACACACACATGCACATATACACACACATATATATATATACACACATATATATATGAACATATATATAAACACACACGTACACGCACATACGACACGCACACACACACACACAAATGAACCCACATATACATCCCATACACACGGCACACAATTATACATACACGCACACAATTATACATACATGTATACACACATACGCACGTACAAGCACACACGCACACATACACTAAGTAAAGCACAGTCATTCACCACACACCCAAACTCTATGCATACACACGCGAACACACACATACATAGACACACACACTACAAACAAAACACACACACGATACATATACATACATGCACACACACACATACTTCAAAGTAGCAGTACTGACCTGTGGTAGAGACAAAAGGCACCACTCCTTCTTCCTCGACCTTCACACTACTAGCCCTACAAACACGCTTTGTTTAACAGATAAAACCACACACACATACACACACACACGCACATACGTGTCATCATTGCACACATACACACATACACACACACGCACAAGCAGACCTCTTACACACACATTCCTCCTCCTCTACCATTCTCCTGTCTTTGACAGAACTACTCTTCTGTCTTTGAAAACACCTTTCTTCACCCCTTTCCTTCCGGTCTTTCAAAATGTGACCTCGTGCGTACCGTTGGTGATTTTTTTCCTGTCGTCCTTTCTTTGGATCTTTCCTTCTCCTTGTTTATTGATGAAGAGCTCCATTCGAAACGTTTAAACCCTCCTTCTTTCCTTCTTTCCTGAGCGTCCAATAATACTATACTTGTTCTAAGACCTCGCGTTGTGTTTTTTTGTGCTTTCTTGTTTGGATTAACTATATATATATATATATATAATATATATATATAATATATATATATATATACATATATAGATGTAGATATAGATATAACATATAGATAATAGATATGTATGCATAAATGAGGGCCTCTTTCAATTTCTGTCTGCCAAATCTACCAATAAAGCTTATGGTCAGCCCGAGGCTATAGTAGAAGACACTTACCAAAGAGCCGATCAGTTGGAGTTGAACCTTGAACCATGTGTTTGGAAAGCAAGCTTCTTACGACACACCCCTGCCTGTGCCTGTATAGATGTGTGTATATCTATCTATCTATCTATGCACACACACACACACACACACATATTTATATACATAGATCAAACTGTTTTGATCCATACATGTAACTCAAATTAAGTTCTGTTGAGTGCCCTTCTTTAGTTTTTTTTCTCTATCTGTTTTTCTTCATTCCCTTTCCGTTGTTTCCCACTCAATCCTTTCTGTTAAAGAGCATAGGCTCGAAACGTCAAAGACTTTTCCATTCTTCCTGAGTGTCAAACTAATACACCTGCTTGTTGTTCCTTCACTTGTCTTTATCTTTTCTTTTTTGTAAATTTGAACTATATATATAATACAAATAAGAAAATGGAGAAACAAATTTAGTTTGTTCATCATCTTTTGGATATTGAAATGTTGAATTATTTATTCATTTAACAAAATGAGAACCTTAATAGCATACATATATATCTTATAATTCAATACATATAAGATAAGAATACAAATTATAAAAATCATAATATAAATTATTGAAATCATTAAAATCACTTCTTACAGCTGTTTCAGCCTATGTTTAAAAGTAGTTACTTTTATCTTTATTGCCTATAGTTGTTTATATATATATATATATGCACACAAATAAAAGATAATATATATTGTCTATTATTTGTTTCAGTCATTGGACTTTGGCTATTCTATGGCACAGCTTTGAAGGATTTTAGTTGAACAATTGAACCCCAGGACTTAATTTTTTCTTTTAGCATAGTACTTTTTCTCATGGTCTTTTATGTCAAACTTCTTACACAAACACAAAGACACAAACACACACACACACACAGAGGCTTCTTTCAGTTTCCATCTACCAAATCCAATTAAAAGGCTTTAGTCAGCCCAAGGCTATAGCTGGAGACATTTTCTGTTGGTGCATGTGATTAGGAAGCAAACTTCATAGCACATGGCCACAAGTGCACCTATATATGTACGTGTGTGTGTATATACACAGGAGTGGCTGTGTGCTAAGTAGCTTGCTTACCAACTATATGGTTCTGGGTTCAGTCCTACTGCGTTACACCTTGGGCCAGTGTCTTCTACTATAGCCTTGGGCCAAACAAAGCCTTGTGAGTGGATTTGGTAGACGGAAACTGAAAGAAGCCCGTTGTACATAGGGTAAATGTATTTGAAAGTTATGGTTTCTTTGGTATGTTTGTTCCCAAACAACCCTTACTTTAGTGCTGTTGACACTGCCGGATTGAATAGGACTGCCAGGTGTCAAAACCATAATGATATCTGTGGGGCAGCTGATGATGAAGGTATGTTGGATTGTTGGTATGGCTGTTTTTGTATACATGGAATAATATTATAACACATCCTTTTGATATATATATGCCAGAGTAAGCACATAAATACAAAACAAGGTGGAAAAAATAGTAGTCAAATACCAGAGGTAGTGTAATAAGCTTTATTAAAAAGCAGCAAAAATATTACAGAAACTGTTTCTCAGTTTCACATTCCCATTTGTTGGGAAACTGTCTGACGAATGGGAACATGAATCTCAAAGTAACAGTTTTTATGATATTTATATAAGTATATATATGTGTGGTATAATATATATATATATATAATAAAGTATATATATGTGTGTGTATAATATATATATATATATATATATAATAAAAATATTAGGGAATAAATCCAAACTTACAGGGAAAAATCAGATTTAGGATTGAATCCATTTTATAGTAAAATTTATTATATTATATTAAATTAGAGATAAAACCACTATTAGGCAAATCATACAATGAAAAACTTAACCCAATACATAGATTAATTATTTATTATTTTTAAATATATATCAGAATCATTATCTTTTTTAATAATTCTGATATATATTTAAAATGATATAAATTAATTAATCTTATGTATTGGCTTAAGTTTTTCATTGTATGATTTGCCTAATAGTGGTTTTATCTCTAATTTAATATGATATATATATATATATATACAGATATACACACACATATGCACACACACACACATATATATACATGTATATGTATGTGTGCATATACACACACATACATATACACTTGTGCGTGTATATATGTGTGTGTGTGTGTATATATCTACACACACACACACATGTATATATGTACACATGCACATGTGTGTGTGTGTGTGTGTGTGCGCGCACGTTTGTGTGATTAGCTACATATAACTTGTGTTTACCAAATTTCTTCAAGGTGCATTGGTCAACCTGGAGCTATAATAGAAGACATTTGCTCAGAGATTGTTTCCATTCATTGTACTCCTTCCAGTGCACATGCTATTCCCTCATACAGGCTATGTGATGTCTCTCCTCCTTTGTAGCTTGTAACAGTGTTTGTACATTGCCCCCACTTGTTTCATACAGTACACAATGTCTTTAGTTTTGCAGCCTATTTTTGGATTTGTTTTGCATATTTTGCAGTCACTGTTTGTGCGGATTTTACTTAAATGAGTATAAACTATATAGTAGCCACTTGATGGATATTCTCTTTTCTTCTAAAGTTTCATGCCATGTTTTTGTAAATTTGCAGGTTAATTCACAACTGCATTTTATCATATGTAATATTATTATTAAGGTGGCGAGCTGGAAGAATTGTTACTGCACTAGATAAAATGCTCTACATCTTTACTTCTGGCTCTTTATGCTTTCAGTTCAAATGCTGCCCAAGATCAACTTTGCCTTCAATTTTTTTTTAAGGGTTGATAAAATAATTATCAGTTGAGGACTGGAGAGGATATAATCGACTTATCCCTGCCCTCAAAATTGCTGGCCTTATGCTAAAATCGGAAAGAATTATCATTTATTATCATAAATTAACATTTATCCTCATCACTATTATCTTTCTCCAAAATTATTCCATACTATTACTACTACTGCTGTTGCTGTTGTTGCTGCTGCTGCTATTGCTACAACCATCAACACTGGCCCTACCACCACCACCACCACCACCATTACCACCACCACTACCACCAACACCATTATTATTACTATCTTTAACGTTAATACTATTAAAATTTATAGAATTTCTTTTACCCTCCTTAAAACTGTTATATACATAAGTCCAGAACTGATCTGTCTATTTCACTTTTAAATCTTAAATTCTCTTCATATTTTGTATACATACCTCTTCGTCCATTACACTTAAACAGAATACACTGCATTCCATATGTATTAAAACTGTTTACATTCCTAGCAATTATCCCCCCATCACCATCATCCCCCACTGCCCTCACCTCTTGACTCTACATACTAGGTCATACCTCAGTTTAATCCTAATCTAGCATTCACTTTCTGATCACCCTCTCCCCCACCTCTTATCCACTAGAGACTTTCCATTCAACCTAATAATTTTTGCTACCATCAGAATTGTCCTCATAATCGTCCTCATCATTGTCATCATCTTCAGCAATGGCATTACCACCATCATCACTATTGGTCACCAGATTGGTGTTGTAAAGGGAGTATGCAAAAAGCTAGATTTTTTTCCTCACCAAATGCATGGTGTTACACTTCTCCACATCAAGCTTGAGTTGCAGTTGGTAATCCATTACTGCATTGTGTCCAGGTCTGATTGCAGAAGAGATCTATACCATACAAGATGTGTTCTTTTTATCTCAAGATATGCTTAATGTCATCTCTTTTACTTGATTCAGTCATTTGACTGTGGCCATGCTGGAGCACCACCTTTAGTCATGCAAATCGACCCCAAGACTTATTCTTTGTAAGCCTACTACTTATTCTATTGGTCTCTTTTGCCGAATGCTAAGTTACGGGGATTGTAAACACACCAGCATTGGTTGTCAAGCGATTGCTCGGGGGACAAACACAGACACACAAACATATGCACACAACACACACACACCACACACACATTATAGAATAGATATATATATATATATATATATGTATATATATATGTATATATAAAAAAGGAAATGAAGAAAATGCTGACAAATAATTGAAGTAATTTAAGTAATTTAATTAGGTGAAAGTTCTTTTTACCGGTGCGCATTTGTTATGCTTATCAAAATATAAAAGAGAGATTAGAGTCTGTCTCTTATATGTGAAAAAAAGAGGCTCCAGAGTTGTTTTGGATTTGCTTGGTTTCACGCCTAATTTGATTGGTCAGCTATTATGAAGGGGTCACATGAATGTTTGAATGGAAGTTGGTGTTGGGGTAAGAAAAAAGGCTCCAGAGAAGTTAAAATTTGGCTAGTGTCCCGCCTAAAATTTCTTATTGGCCATAATAAAGAGGTCACGTGAATGTTTAGAATTTTCGAAAATAGTGTTGTTGAAAATTCTTATTGTTCCGGCTGGTCAGTAGACGTCATGTGGATATTTTAAATAGCTTTTTAGCGCGTAGTTAGGGAGTGTATTTTCCGCTTGACTGGATAAGTAAGTTCGTTTAGAACAGGGAGCGAGTACTGTATATAGTATGTGTGTGCGCGCGCACGCGTGTGTGTTTATATGTATGTTGGGGCGCGCGGCGTGTATATATGTGTGTGTGTGTGGGTACAATTTTCAATATTTATAGTTCTGCTGGCCTTGTGCCTGTATCGGAAGAAGCAACGTATTTGTGTGAAGTCAATATTTACAGCCATTTCCAAAAAATAGTGTTGGGGTTTGCACCCATATTCAATTATGTGTATGTGTGGAACATATATTTGTGTGTGTCATGGTGTTAATATCTGGGTAAAGGGGTTGTGTGAGGGTGTGTGCAGGTGTAAGTGTGTTTGTTGTGGGTTCGTGTTAGGGGCATGTGTTTAGAAGTGGTCTGTATTTATTAATAAGGTGGGATTCCATGGTTATTCGCTGGGTATGAGTGGCATTGTCTTTAAATTTGTAGAGGGGAAAGATTCTAAAATTGGGATGGAGTTGTGCGGCACAGGTATCAATATGTGCACTAAATGCTATTTTTCTATATTCCTGTATTTTTATTTGGGATCTGTGGACAGTCATGCGTTGGCGGGGCTATTTTTTGTTTGGCCTATGTAGTGTTCATTACAGCCCGAGCAAGTTAAGACATATACTAGGTTTTCTGATGCGCATGTGAAGTTGTGTTTTACTGTGAAACGTTGTCCTTGTTTAAAAAGGAATTCCGGACCTTCTATTAGGTTGATGCATATACCACAGTTGGGTCTATTGCATTTGTTTACTGTGGGTTTAGTTGTTGTGGTTGGCAGTACTTTGGCATTGTTAGGATGGTTTTCAATGATTTGGGTTGCCTTTTGCTCTTTATGATTTCGTGTGTTAGGAGGATTTGGTTCATTCTATGGTCCTTTTGTAATACAGGAATTTCTGGAGGATGGTGTCAAAAGCTTCATTGTTGAGGGGGTTGTGTGTAGAGATGTATGGTAGAGTATGGGGTTTCGATGTAACAGGTTTAGGGCGTCTAAGTTCCTGCGTGCTGAGTTTTAGGGCGCGTTGGATCCCATTGTCAATTAGTGACGTGGGGTAATCCCTGCTTGTTAATGTGCCCTTGAGTTCTTGTAGACGTAAGAGACGGGTGTTTTTATTGGAGACTATAGTGCAAATTTCTTGGCTAAGTGGTAGGGAATGTTAATTTTAACGTGTCTAGGGTGGCATGAATTGAAAGGGAGGTATTGCTTGGAGTCTGTGGGCTTGTAGTATATGTCTGTTTCTATTTTTTTGTTGTGAATTTTAATGAGGATGTCGAGGAAGGGGAATTTGTTGAGGGCTGTATTCCATTGTGAAAATAATGTTTGTGTTGAGCCCATTTATAAGAGTGTGAAATTCGTTAAGCTTCTCGACGGTTTTCGGGCCAAAGGATGAAGCAGTCATCAAGATATCTCTTCAGTTCTTCTCTATGTGTGTGTGGAGAGTGGTGCCAAATGGTTAGAACGTTATTATAGAGGGTGATTTCCAGGTATCCCATGACTAAGTTGGCGTAAGGGGGAGCTGTTTTCGTTCCATTGCCGTCCCTGATTTCTGTCTGTAGAATTTGTTGTTGAAGGTGAAGAAAATTATCTCTAAGATGAATTTGAGTCCTTCTAAAATAAATTCCTTTTTGATGCGGTGTGGGGAGTTCGTTGGAGTAATTATCCAGCCAGAATTGGATAGCTTCTATTCCTAGGTTGTGGGGGATGTTGGAGTAAAGATTGACTACATCGAATGTTACTAGCAGGGTTTGTTCAGCAAGAAGTGTATTGGGGAGGTGGTTGAGCATATCTAGATCGTCCCTTATGTAGCTTTTAATGTGTTTGAGGAACGGCTATATGTATATATATATATATATATATATATATATAACGGGAAGCTTTATGAAAATAAACAAAAGACGAAGGCAGGTGGAAAACAAACGAACAATTGTATTAGTATGGCGCTCAGGAAATATAAATAAAACAAGTCTTTAACGTTTCGAGCCTACGCTCTTCAACAGAAAGATACACAGAGAGAGAAAAACACAGAAAGAAGGAGAGAAAAAAATGCGTGCAGTAGCTAACGAATCAACATGGCAATATATATACATACACATATATATGAGAGGCTTCTTTCAGTTTCCATCTAACAAATCCACTCGCAAGGCTTTGGTCAGCCCGAGGCTATAGTAGAAGACACTTGCCCAAGGTACCACGCAGTGGGACTGAACCCAGAACCATGTGGTTGTGTGGAAAGCAAGCTACTTACCACACAGCCACTCCTGCACCTATTTCAATACTGCATATTTCAATACTGTAACATTCTTCAAGTTTGCAGCTATGTGATTAATATATGCAACAAACAACAGGGGTCCAAGAATGGATCATTGTGGTACACTAGATGTCATCTCGCAAGGGTGCAGTGTGCTGTGCTAGAACTGTATCTACCTCCTTTTGACCAAACCTGTGTGTTCTACCCATGCAAAACAAGAGAACTTTTCACACACCCTACCCCAAAAAACCAATCTACATCTCCTCATCTCTTCTCTTCCTCACTTTTCCTCTTTCATACACTATGCCTACCTCTCACTCCCCAATCCTGCCCTCATGGTCCTGTTTTCTTGTATCATTGCTATCCAATAGCCCCTCCAACTCTATATATACCCAGGTCTTTCGCCACATACTCACACTCTATAATCACATTCCCTTTACAATATCCTGCCACTTATATTATGGCATTTGAACCTCAAGGTTATGCCTTGACACTTGTAACCATCTGTATCTCTCTCTTCCTTTACTCAACTAACCCATTTATATTCTGATCCCCATTTCTTGTAAGTATGGTCGGCACTTTGCCACCATCTCTATCCTGCTGTCTTCCACTCTCTCTCTCTCTCTCCTTCTCTTGCTCTTCTCTCAGTAGTTCCCACTTCCTGGGTAACCACGTATCACCTTTGCAGTAGCACACCTGTTTCTGTCTTCATTCTTGATCCCTCTCTCTTTCTCTCACCAGCCAGGTTACCTTGTACCTCCTCTACTACAGCAAGACACCTGCTTCTGTCTCTCAGTCACATTATAACCTTTCATCATCTGACACAAGATCACCTCCTCCAATGCCCCCTTTCCTCTCAAAAGATTTTTTCGTCTTGTAAGGTACTTGGTGACCCTGTCAGTGCAGGTGCCACTTAAAAAGCGTCCAGTCCACACTGTTAAGTATTTGGCTTTTGGAAGGGCATCCTGCTGTGAAATCTTTCTCAAAACTCACCTCGCCTGTGCTTGTGTCACATAAATAGCACTAAGTCCACTCTGCTAAGGGCATCCAGCTGTAAAAATCCTGCCAAAACAGTCACAGAAGTCTGGTGCAGGCTTCTGCTTGGTTGGCTCCTGTCAAACCATCCTACCCATGTCAACATGGAAGGTGGATGTTAAATGATGATGATGATTATCACACACACACACACACACACACACATTTCTTTTATCCATTTCAGCGATATGGCTGCAGTCATTCTGGAGCACCACAGTGATTTTGTACCTTTCTTAAAGCTTTCTAATTTTGACTGACCTTTTCAGGGTGGTGACATTCCACATAACTATCCATGTAATTGCTTTTACCCTCGTCATTGGCTCATTTTTTGTTTGAGGGAGTTTGACACGGCTGCCCTCTTTTGTACTTATATGTTAAGATGTTGATTTATCCGGTACTGTGGATAGCAGAATATCCAGTTACTTTTTGAACACATCCACATTGTGTAAGATTACCTTTTTTGTCTTCTACTTGTTTCAATCATTAAATTGTGGCCATACTGGTGCAACACCTTAAAAAATTTTTTAGTTAAATGATTTGGTTGTGGTACTTATTTTTCTTGTAAGCCTGGTACTTACACGTTCTATTTTTCTTTTTTACCAAACGGCTAAGTTATGAGGACGTAAATACACCAACATCAGTTATCAAACAGTGGGGGTGGAGGATTGAAACAGCCACAAACACTCATATATATATATATATATATATATATATATATATATATATATATATATATATATATAGATATATAGATATATAATATATATATATATATATATATACAATATATATACATACATACATACATACATACATACATACATACATATATATATATGTATACATAAGCACTAAATAAAGGTTACAACCTCATTCAGGGATAGCAAAATCCTATGAAAGTACTGGTTAGTTACTGATATGCCCTGCTTGATCTGTAGAAAAAGTGTAGGTAGAAATTCATAAGAGGTACCCAGTGTAAGCTATGGACACGTAAGACGTGCAGCAACATCAAAGGAAGATTAACTGGGAAGATAGCTTTCATGTGTAACAGATGCACAAAGGCATCACGTGTAGCAGATGCTCAGAAAACAGACTCCATCACATGCCAGGGGGAGGAACTAGAAGTTGTTGATAGCTTCCACTACCTAGGCAACCAAGTTTGTAGTGGGGGGGGGGGGCGGATGCTAAGAGAGTGTTACCACTAGAATAAGAATAGCCTGGGCAAAGTTTAGAAAGCTTCTACTGCTACTGGTGACAAAGGGCCTCTCACTCAGAGTGAAAAGTATATTGTATGATGCATGTGTGTGAACTGCCATGCTTCACAGCAGTGAAACATGGGCCGTGACTGCCGAAGACATATGTAGGCTCGAAAGAAATGAAGCTAGCATGATCCACTGGATGTGTATGTCAGTGTGCACACACAACAGAGTGTAAGTGTCCTGAGAGAAATGGTAGACATAAGAAGCATCAGATGTGAAGTGCAAGAGAGACATTTGCATTGGTATGGTCATGTACTGCAGATGGATGAGGAGAGCTGTGTGAAGAAGTGCCACTCCCGAACAGTGGAAGGAATCCGGGGTAGAGGGAGACCCAGGAAGACATGGGATGAGGTGGTGAAGCATGACCTTCGAATGTTGGGCTTCTCAGAGGCAATGACAAAAGCCTGAGACCTCTGGAGGTATGCTGTGACTGAGAAGACCCAGCAAATAAAATGAGTACACAGCTGTAACCTACACCAGCATCACATAACCAGCCCATTCAAAAGTACCTTGGATTGTAGGGCAACATGCCATGCTTGAGGAGACCTATTGAGTCAAGTACATCAACATCAGCAATATCAAAATCAAATCAAATGGAAATTGTAGTGGTGAGCCCTGTGCTGGTAGAATGTAAAAAGCACCATCCGAACATGGCCAATGCCAGTGCTGCCTTGACTGGCTTCTGTGCTGGTGGCACATGAAAAGAACCATCTGATCATGGTTGATGCCAGCTCCTCTGGCCCCTTGTGCTGGTGGCACGTAAAAAGCTAAGCTTCCACTACACTCTTGGAGTGGTTGGCATTAGGAAGGGCATCCAGCTGTAGAAACACTACAAGATCAGATTGGGGCCTGGTGCAGCCTCCTGGCTTCCCAGACCCCAGTCAAACTGTCCAACCCATGCCAGCATGGAAAACGGACGTAAAACAATGATGATGATATATTTATTTATGTATGTATGTATATATATATGTATATATATGTGTGTGTATATATATATTAGAAGGTTTGGAGGTGATGTACAGGTATTATATATTAGAAGAAATAAAGTACTCAGAAATCTGGATGGTTTTATATTTACAGATTTTTATTAATATGTCACATGTTTTTATAAATCATATATTAGCACTTGGATTCTTCAGATTTGAATTTTTTTAGGAGATTCGCCTCTTTTTATAGTATTATTGAGTGTGTAGGGGTGGAGAGAGATATAGGATAGTAAAAGAGGGTGAGGAATGGGGAGAAAGTGAGAGAGTGCGTGCATGTGTGTGTGTGTGTGTGTGTGTGTGTAAATGCATATATCAAAATGGTCCCTAGTATCCTTCCTAGCCCATAATTCAAGAAATATTGTTTAATTCTATTTATATATTTAGCTATTATTGTTGACCTGAGGAGTGACTATACTTTTAAATTGAATTGTTTTTTTATTAAATTCAAATTTAATTGTAATTCAAAATGAAGTTATAGCCATGAAATGTACATAGTCTTTTTACTTATTGTATATTATTTATTCATTTTTTTGTACTTTTTCTGATCTAGTTATATGTTTTATAATATATTCTATTTTTTCTTTATGATTCGGCATATGTCTATCATTGTTTGAATTACATAATAGTGGTTTTTCTCTAATTTACATATATTATATATACAAATGGATGTATGTATTTTCCCTTGTTTACAATTGACACAGTAAAAATAAATAAACAGTTACCAGGGCAGCAAAAAGATCACACAAATAATAAGGAAGTAGCATCCTGTTTGTAAAGGTAGAAACTTTGGGTTGATGTGAAATATTTTGTATAATATATGTAAATAAATAGATGATGTTAAATGCAGGTCTATTTCCAAGCCTTTAAGCTTTTATTTTAATTCAGATACCGCTATTTCTCCTTTATTAGGTTTCTGCTTATTTCTTTCCTTAACCCCTTCTCTTTCTATAGGCTACCTTTGACGTAATATCTTTTAACGGTTTTTAAAAAAACTTAATAGCTTTCTGTTCATCATTATACACATCCATCAAATTGTTAAAATGTCTTATTGTTGAGTTTGGTTTCTTTCTTTCTTTCCCTGATGAGAAGATTACATAGTTTTGCACCATTTTATTCCTTTGGAATAATACCAATGTTGTCTTCAAAACATATGTCGGAAGTAAAAGAATTTGAATAACACCTGCGTTTAACTCCATTTATATATATATATATCACCAGCGTTGTCTTACTGGCACTTGTGCCGGTAGCACGTGAAAAAACATTCGAGTGAGGTCATTGCCAGTGCTGCTGGACTGGCTCCTGTGCAGGTGGCATGTAAAAAACACCATTTGAGTGTGGCCGTTGCCAGTACCACTTGACTGGGCCTCATGCCAGTGGCACATAAATGTAACCACTACACTCTCGGAGTAGTTGGCGTTAGGAAGGGCATCCAGCTGTAGAAACTCTGCCACATAAAGATTGGAGCCTGGTGCAGCCATCTGGTTCGCCAGTCCTCAGTCAAATTGTCCAACCCATGCTAGCATGGAAAGCGGACGTTAAACGATGATGATGATCATCACCATAGCCTGAAGCTGACCAAAGGCTTGTAAGTGGATTTTGTACACGGACACTGAAAGAAGATTGTCGTATAAGTGAGTGTGTCTGTGTTTGTACTCCCACCATTGGTTGACAACTGAAGTTGCTGTGTTTACATCCCCATAATCTAGCAGTTCAGCAAAAGACACTGATAGAATAAGTACTAGGCTTACAAAGAATACATCCTGGAGTCGATTCGTTCGGCTAAAGGTGGTGCACCAGCAATGCCGCCTCACATGACTGAAATAAGTAAAACAGTAAAAAAGCTATACATTTTATTCCAGAGCAACGTCGGGTATCCCTGCTAGTGTCATTATAAAAAGAAAGCGTTTTCTTCAGATGAGTACATGAACCATCGTATTAGGAACATTTCTTCAGTACCAACGATTGTATTCGTCTATAGTTGCTGCTTGTGCATCTTAATTTTGACCTGACCTAATGCCTTACCATTTAAGTGTCTGATTCAACTGGAACCTAATATACTGTGTATGCGCGCGCGTGTATGTATGTGTGTGTATGCGACAGGCTTCTTTCAGTGTCTGTCTATTAAATCCACTCACAAGCCTTTGGTTGGTCCAAATCTATAAAAGGCACATGCCCAATGTAGCATGCAGCGGGACTGAACCCGGAACCATGTGGTTGGGAGACAAGCTTCTTACCATACAGCCAAAGCATTGAAAAGATGAGGGCCTTTTGAACTCTACGCTATTTCAGTACATGGTCCTGGTGCTGAAAAGTTCCTGGCTTTAAGGGTTTCGCAAAAGGCCTGGCTGAAGGCCAAACCTCCTGAGTTCTTTTACAGGGCTTAGGAAACTGAAAGACCGCTGCAATGAGTGTGTGAATCTGAGAAGGAAATAGGTTGAATAAAATCATAATTAACTGATCCTACTGTTTTCTTTTATCTTAAGCCCCCTAATATTACATATATTATTATATATACATATATTAAAATACATACACACACACATATATCATTATGTGCGTGTTGCAGAATTATAGTTGCGGATATGTCAATCTTTCACTTGTAAATTTACTTTTCCCTCCCGTTTCTACACACCATAGTTTATTCCCACTGTCGGTCTTCATATATATATATATATATACAGAGAGAGAAAGAGAGAGAGAGACGCGAATTTCATGTTTTTGTTAGAAGGATTGCCAAACAACGAATTCTATCAAGAGTGTGTCGTTATATTTTACAGACGAGGCAAATTCTGATGATTGATATTAAAATAAACAATCATTACTCTGCAATAAAATCTCACGTGTTTTACAGATTTCCTCCTCATAATTCTTGCAAGTGTTTTGTTAGGAGTTTCAATATGGTTGCAAAAAAAAAAATGCATCGGATGTTTTCTTTACACACACACGCATACCATATATATATACATACATACATACATATATATGATCCGTGTGTGTGTGTGTGTATATATATATATATATATATATATATATTATAGGTAGTTAGATATAGGCATACAAAATTCATACGTGTCCTGGATATAGTAAAATGAAGGCTGTAACATTTATCTACAGCAACGCCATAACGAAACTAATGGCCCTGTATATACACACGCATATTTAGGAACGAAGACATACAGGCATTCATATATATGTGTGTGTATGTATATATATATATATAAGCACACATACATATTTCACATATTCAGTAAAGGACGAAAACACTTTATATATATATGGTTACATTAAACATTGCGGATTACATTGTGCTATATTTCTTATTTTCTTAAAACGAATTTTTCGGCTAAAAGTCTTTGAACACTTCACAGGATTAACTATAGGCGACATTTTAAAGCATAACTTCCTTCTTTAGACGCGGGTAAAAGTATCTTCTCCCGCCCTTTCGTTGTCACATTTAATGAATGTGTGTGTACGTGTATGTGAGTGTGTGCACGTATACTCCTTTCTAGACAGATATTCTTCGAGACTTAGCTTCCTGCTCCTCGTTATCATGTAGCATAATTGGGGACGACAATACAGCATGTCCTACCCACGATGAAATAAAGAATAAATAGAGATAACTACGTCTACTTTTTAAGTTTATAAAAATAGGGGGCATCACTCTAATGTTATGTTTGACATAGAAATTTCTCTGCTTCTTTTGTCCATCAGTTTTTGCCTGATAAGAAAAGAGTGGTTTCCCCTATTTACATCGAACAGGGTATATATATAATGCTACATTTGAAAAGCATGTCCTTATTTCATCCACACATACGAACGTTAATAAATTGTGAGCGCATGGGCATAAGCTGTCCACGTACGTGTGTATGCGTATGTGTGTATATGTATGTATGTGTGTGTGTGTAGATAGCTAGACATAGATACAGACGAAGATAGATAAGTAGGGAAAGAGAAATATATAGATAAATATAGACATGTATCCTGGTTTTTATCTTTTTAATTTCTCACCAATGAACAGAAGCCATTTTCTAACTATATAAACAAAGAGTCTTTTACGCGAGTTCAGTCAACACTAACAGGATGTGTATACTTCTATGCACATATGTATACTTGTAGGTTTACATGTAAGCATGTATGTATGTATGTATGTATGTTTCTTTTTAAGGATTTACGTATGCATGAAAAAAAAGCTCTAGTACAGTCTATAAAGTGGTTGGAGTTAGGAAAGGTATCTAGCTGCAGAAACCGTGTCAAAGCAGACATTGGAGCTCAATTCATTCCTTGAACCCATTTGCTCCTGACAAACAATCCAACTCTTACTACAATGAAACATGAACGTTAGATGATGATGATGATGATAATAGTACGCACACACACACACACACACACACACACACACACACACACACACACAACACACACACACACACACACACACACACACACCACACACACACACCACACAACACACACACACACACACACACACACAACACACACACACACACACCACACACACACACACACACACACCACACACACACACACAACACACACACACACACACACGCGCACACACACACACACACACATACCACACACTAAAACATTATTATATATTTAGACATGCACACATACATACACATGTACACATACATCAAATGCCAAAATCATCATCATCATCATCGTTTAACGTCCGCTTTCCATGCTAGCATGGATTGGACGGTTCAACTGGGGTCTGGCAAGCCCGAAGGCTGCACCAGGCCAGTCAGATCTGGCAGTGTTTCTACAGCTGGATGCCCTTCCTAACGCCAACCACTCCGAGAGTGTAGTGGGTGATTTTATGTGCCACCGACACAGGTGCCAGACGAGGCTGGCAGACGGTCATGTTCGAATGGTGTTTTCTATGTGCCACCGACACAGGTGCCAGACAAGGCTGGCAGACGGCCACGCTCGGATGGTGTTTTTTATGTGCCACCGACACAGGTGCCAGACGAGGCTGGCGAACGGCTACGATAAAGAAAATGGAAATATCTCATGCCTGAAAAGTTAAAACTCTTTTAATTTCATCATTTCTTTTCAGTGACACAGTGAAACAAATAACATACATACATGCATACATACACACATACACACATGCATGAATACATACATACATACATCTGACAGACAAATAGATAGCTAGATAAATAGACAGATAGTTTTTTCCCCTCTCATACCAAATTATTTATTTGCATATATTGTTAAGATAATTTATGCTGTTCAGTAATAAAACTAACAAAGAAGGCTGTAAGTTCATCTCCTTTTGGAGAAGAAAATTTTCAAGGGAAGACATCATTCACATATCTAGAAATCAAGTTAACTAAATTAGACAGTAACTTCATAGATATTCCCCAAATTTCTTGGTTACAAATCAGGAATATGAATGACTTTTACTATGCATGTATATTACTATCATTTTTGATAGCACAGGCTCACATGACTTAGTATAATAGACGAAGAAAATATTCAGATATTAAATAATTCAGTTATTTGCTTCAAATTTTTGCACAAGGCCAGCAATTTCGGGGCAGGGGGTAAGACAATTAGATCAATTGCAGTGATCAACTGGTACTTATTTTATGGATTCCAAAAAGATAAAAGGCAATGTTGACCCCAGCAGCATTTTGAGCTCAGAACTTAAAGACAGACGAAATACTGCTAGGCATTTTACCCTGCATGCTAACAATTTTGCCATGCTTGCTACCTTAAGACAGCGAAAGGCAAAGTTAACTTTGGCAGGATTTGAACTCAGAACATAATAAGTCAAAAGAAATGCCACTAAACATGTTATCCAACTTACTATTCTGCCGCCTTGCCTCCTTAAATGCTTTCAAATATTAAAACATTGTGAAGTATATTTGCCACTTAAATGTGGCTAACCCTTAAGGGTGGATGCTACTGTAGCTTGTAGCCCCAGGAGGACACTTCCTCCAGCTGGCTATTGACACACTTTACTTCACGATGTCATGCAGCTACCGTTTATATCTCGCTCAGAGATTTATTATTGCTTATTTACACTTTTTCGAGATCAGTGTCTTTTCGTCACTGGAAAAAGGATACATATATTTGCATTGGGAACTACTTCACATTGACAACTCGTGATTGTCACATGCTGATGATGGGTGAGTACCCAGAAACTCGGGTCTGTGTGTATCATGTCAGGTTGCAAATACTGATAGGTCACAGAAAGTGTGTCAATAGCCAGCTGGAGGAGGTGTCCTCCTGGGGCTACAAGCTACAATACCATCCACCCTTAAGGGTTAGCCACATTTAAGTGGTGAATATACTTCACGATGTCGTGCAGCTACTGTTTATACCTTGCTCAAAGATTTATAATATTAAAATAATTTATACAAAACTTTTCCTCATATTTATTTTTCTTTTAATCCAATGTTTTAAAATATTTTCAATAAAAAATTAAATCATCTTACAAAACAAACCTACTTCAAATATATGGAACATACACTACATTGTTGATGTATTTATTGAATATCAGTTTCTCTTTATTTCTTTTAAAATACTATTATCTTTGACAGCTCAGCTTTATTACTCTTTTACTTGTTTCAGTCATTTGACTGCGGCCATGCTGGAGCACCGCCTTTAGTCGAGCAACTCGACCCCGGGACTTATTCTTTTTGTAAGCCCAGTACTTATTCTATCGGTCTCTTTTTGCCGAACCGCTAAATGACGGGGACGTAAACACACCAGCATCGGTTGTCAAGCAATGCTAGGGGAACAAAACAAACACACTCACATACATATATATATATATATACATATATACGACAGGCTTCTTTCAGTTTCCGTCTACCAAATCCACTCACAAGGCATTGGTCGGCCCAGGGCTATAGCAGAAGACACTTGCCCAAGATGCCACGCAGTGGGACTGAACCCGGAACCATGTGGTTGGTTAGCAAGGTACTTACCACACAGCCACTCCTGCGCCTTAGTTGATCTTTATGATAAAAAATGCTATATCATCTTTATAATCATTATCATTATCATCATTTAATGTTTTTTGTCCATGCTGGCATCAGATGAATGGCTTGATTAGGGTTGGCAAGCTGGAAGGGTGCATCAGACTGCAGTCTGATTTGGCATGGTTTCTATGGCTGGATGCCCTTCCTAACATCAACCACTCCGAGAGTGTAATGGGTGCTTTTATGTGCCCCTGACATTTTCTGCTGCTTGCATGACACCACTATCTGCCATGACTGTGGTTTTGTTCAGCTTGATGGGTCTTCTTCTCAAGCACGACATTATACCAAAGGTCTCAGTCATTGCCTCTGTGAGGCCAGACACTTGAAAGGAGCTCATCCACTTTGTCTCTGTGAGGCCCAACACTCAAAAGGTGTCTTTTACGTGTCACCATTATGGGTGCCAGTTACATGACTCCAGTATCAGCCATGACTGCAATTTCACTTGGCTTGACAGATCTTCTCAAGCACAGCACATCACCAGGGATCTCGGTCACTAGTCATTGTCTCTGTGAGGCCTAAAATTCAAAGATCATTCCTCACCATCTTGTCCCATGTCTTTTTGGGTCTACCTCTACCACAGATTCCCTCTACAGTTAGGGATCAGCACTTCTTTACACAGCTGACCTTGTCCATACACATCACATGACCATACCAGCACAGTAATCCCTCTTGCACACCACATCTGATGCCTCTTATGCCTAACTTTTCTATCAAGATGCTTACACTCTGACGAACATGCACACTGACATTGCACATCTAGCAAAACATACTGGCTTCATTTTTTTCAAGCCTACACATGTCCTCAGTTGTCACAGCCCATGTTATAAACATTATATAAAACCCATCAAATTTTAACTGTATAAACAATATTCTTTGCCCGTGCCGCTGGACTGGCTCCTGTGCAGGTGGTATATAAAAAACCACCTTTTGAGCGTGGTCATTGCCAGTACCACCTGACTGGCCCTCGTGCCAGTGGCACATAAAAGCACCCACTACACTCTAGGAGTGGTTGGCGTTAGGAAGGGCATCCAGCTGTAGAAACCATGCCAGATCAAGATTGAGCTTGGTGCAGCCATCTGGCTTGCCAGTCCTCAGTCAAATCGTCCAACCCATGCCAGCATGGAAAGCGGACGTTAAACGATGATGATGAACAAATGCAATGCAACTTCTGTAATATAATCAATTAAAATTTTTGAAGACCATAGTATGCTGTATAGTTCAAATTCTTCAAAATAGTATTACCATGCATTTTGGGAGAAAAAACCCTGCGTTCACTTACTCCCTCCACAACACTGATATCAAGAAATCCTCTTGCGAGCGTGACCTAGGCATCACTGTCAGCAGTGATTTGCGTTGGTCAAAGCATATCTCTAAGATTGTCAGGAAGGCCGAGGGTGTCTTGGCATCACTCAGCAGGTCTTTTGTTAGCCGCTCTCCAGCCATCTATTTAAAACTGTATACAGCTATGGTACGACCACACTTGGAATTCGCATCATCAGTTTGGAACCCCTATCTTGCACAGAACATTGACCTCCTGGAATCTGTCCAGAGACGTGCAACCAAACGCATACCCTCCATCAGACACCTACCATATTCTGAGCGCCTTGTTTCCCTGGGCATGGATTCACTGAAGCTCCGGCGTTTGGCGACAGACTTGGTAAACACCCACAAAGTTATCAACCACCTCACCAACAACAACACTGAACACCTTTTTGATCTCCATGTGTCTAACACACGTGACATGCCTACAAAGTCAGAAAACAATACAGCTCCCATGACTTTCGGAAACATTTTTTCACGCTCAGAGTTGCTGAAGCATGGAATAAACTGCCTGCGTCAGTTGTTGACTGCCATGACACTGCATCTTTTAAGGCCCTCATGCTTTCCGAAATCCGCCGAAACTACACCTGATTATATATACACTTTAGATGAGTTGTAGTGCACCTGAGCACTGTACACAATTATTATTATTATTATTATTATTATTATTATTAATTCAATATTATATTAAAATTCTGTAGCATTTAATATTGTATGTATTATGAAAATTGTATATTTAAAATTGTTTCATTACATTGCATGGCAACTATTAATGTGTGTATGTGTGTGTAGGTAGAAAGATAGACAAATATATCAGTATCTCTTTCTCTTTCTTTTCTCTTTACTTGTTTCAGTCATTTGACTGCGGCCATGCTGGAGCACCGCCTTTAGTCGAGCAATTCGACCCCGGGACTTATTCTTTGTAAGCCCAGTACTTATTCTATCGGTCTCTTTTGCCGAACCGCTAAATGACGGGGACGTAAACACACCAGCATTGGTTGTCAAGCAATGCTAGGGGGACAAACACAGACACACAAACACACACATACATATACATATATACGACAGGCTTCTTTCAGTTTCTGCCTACCAAATCCACTCACAAGGCATTGGTCGGCCCGGGGCTATAGCAGAAGACACTTGCCCAAGATGCCACACAGTGGGACTGAACCCGGAACTATGTGGTTGGTTAGCAAGCTACTTACCACACAGCCACTCCTGCGCCTATGTATAAAAATAAATAAATCATCATCATCATATAATTTATATGTTTTAATCTGGTATGGGGGAAAGAGTTTGACAAAATCCATCGGGTTTGAGGACCTCATTATGCTCAAATGTCTCTCTTGGCATGGTTTTTTATAACTGGGTGCTCTACTTCATGCCAAGCACTTTACCAAGTGTACTGGATGACTTTTTTTGTGTGGCATCAGTACAAATGTGGTCACCAAGTAACCCCAAAAAACCAAGATTCTCTTTGTCTAGGAGCTACAGTAGAGAGGGTGGCAGCTTTATGCTGGGTGATGTGAGGTTAAAGTATGAAGTAAGGGGACAGTACAGAACAGGTTTCATACTGTAGAGGAGCAATAGGGTTATTCACTCTATAGAAGAGAGGATAGGAGTTATTGGGGTGGAAAGAAGTAAAAATTATGGTGATGAGATGTCAAGGTGAACATCCAAGATACAAGATAAATAGAAGTGGAAACGGAAGAATAGGAGCGTGTATAGATAGAGGTTGCAAGAGTGTGTGGGAAGAGTGAGAGATGATCATAAATGGGAAATAGGTGAGGAGGAGACTATGATAAATGAAGAACAGTTGTGCAGGGTGGGAAGAGTAGGTGACAACTGTATAGATTAGGTAGGGTTGATATATTGAATGATTTCAAAATTTCCCAGCCAATCCAAGGATGTGGTGAGCCCATTGCTACAGGAGGAGACTCTTATCCAAAGGACCATGCTTTAGGATTGAACCTAGAACCATGTGGTTGGGAAGCAACCACACAAGCCATTTTTATTTTATTTTTTTTCAATTTCTATTCTTTTGTTAACATGTTGGGTAAAATTCTTAGTGGCATTTTGTCCATTTTTAAATTTTGAGTTCAAATTCCACTGAGGTTGACTTTGCCTTTCATCCTTTCGGGGTAAATAAAATATGTACCAGTTGAACACTGGGGGTCGATGTAATCAGTATAACCCACTCCTGAAATTGCTGGCCTTGTGCCAAAACTTGAAATCTGTATTTACAATAGTGGAAGGTGGTGAACTGGCAGAATTATTAGCACGCCAGGCAAAATGCTTTGTGGCATTTTATCTGTCTTTATATTCAGAGTTCTAATACTGCCGAGGTCGACTTTGCCTTTCATCCTTTCAGGGTCAATAAAATAAATGCCAGTTAATCACTAGGGTTCAATGGTACAGCTACCCCAAAATTGCAAAAGTACCAACATTTGAAAATTAATATTTACAACAGTATTTGAACTCAGAATGTTATGTTCCTTTCTTTTGGAAAATTTACAATTATTTATATACTCTCATAATGAATACGGGTAAAAATATCATAGCACAAAAAGTCACGGTAATAAATTCACAGGGGTAATAAAGTCTAGGGGAGGGGTTGTCCAAGGGGGCTTGTCTGGATTATAAATTAATTGTGACTTTTTTTCCTTTCCAAAATTGTGACTTTATTATTGTGACTTTTTTTTTTTCCTGTGACTTTAACAACTGTGACTCATAACAACTGCCAAGCAGTATCTTGGAAATACTGAAGAAGTAAATAAAGGCAACGAAAAACAAACAAACAAACAAGCAAATAAATAAACAAAAGAAAACATACGAAAAACTGCTGACATGGATATGAAAGAAATCAGAAAAGAAAAAAAAAAGAAACAATTATAGATCTATGAAAAGTTGTCAGTTATATGAGCTTGCTTGTGTCAAACAAACAAGCAACCAAATAATTACACAGCTTACTGCCGCTGCCACCCCCACCATCGCCACCATTGCCACCACCATCGCCCCCCCCCAACTGCCATCACCACCACCATCAGCAAACTAAAAAGAAAAAAAATATATATATATATAAAGTGTTTGGCAATAGTAAAAACACAACACTTAAGCATAAATTAATCTCCTTGAACAGGAATTAAAATCTGTTGTTCATAATAAACATCTGAACCAGAAGAGAACAATTGAAAGAAAAATGACAACATAGAGATATATAAAAATTTGCAAGACTTTCTTAAAACTTGGAGGGTGAAGGGTGAAATAACAAAGAAAACAAAATCTCTTTCTTCTTTCCATTCTTGCCACCTGCAAGGTGACTAGGTTGTAAAGAAACTAGACTCTAAAAAGAATCCAAGCAGGAAGAGAAACATATATATATATATATATATATATAATAAACGTATATACATATGTATATACATATATCCATATACATACATAGATATGTATGATTATGTATACTTTTATGTATGTATATGTATGTGTGTGTGTGTAAATAGAAAGATGTTTATAAATATATATATAGATAGATATATATAAATACAAAGATGTATACATACTTAAATATACATATACATGCATATATTCATACGCAGACACATATATACATGTGTGTGTGTGTGTGTATGTATGTATGTATGTATGTATGTGGTGTATATATATATATATATATATATATATATATATACAGATATGTAGTAAATGTATAAATATCTATGTATATACATATATCCATAACATACATACATACATACATATGTATGTTTATGTATACATTAATGTATGTATATGTATGTGTGTGTAAATAGCAAGATGTATATAAATCTCTCTCTCTCTCTCTCTCTATATATATATATATATATATATATATATATAAAGAAAGATGTATACATACTTAAATATACATATGCATGCGTATATTTATACGCAGACACATATATACATATATGTGTGTGTGTGTGCGCGTGCATGCGTGTGTGTGAGTGTGCGTGTGCATATATACAAACAACCAAATATGAAAGTATAAATCCTAACATTTATTTGTTGAAGGGGACAAATTGCCATAACAGTTAGCATCACAGGGGAAAATGCTTAGCATAATTTTGTTTGTCTTTACATTGAGTTCAAATTCACAGGTCAACTTTGCCTTTAATCTTTCCAAGGTTGATAAGATAAATACCTATTTCTTTATTACCCACAAGGGGCTAAACACAGAGGGGACAAACAAGGACAGACATAGGTATTAAGTCAATTACATCGACCCCAGTGCGTAACTGGTACTCATTTAATCGACCCCGAAAGGATGTACTTAATTTATCGACCCTGAAAGGATGAAATGCAAAGTCGACCTCGGCGGAATTTGAACTCACAACGTAACAGCAGACGAAATACCGCTAAGCATTTCGCCCAGCGTGCTAACGTTTCTGCCAGCTCGCAGAAAGATAAGTACCAGTTGAGTAATGGGGGTGATGTAATCAATTATGCCCTCTCCCAAAATTGCTGATTTTGTGCCAAGATTTGAAACAGCTATTTATCCATTCATTTATTTGTAGGTCATTATGACATTTATTGCATTTAACATTTAAACCATTGAATTGAAGTACTATTTAATACACTTCTATATTTAATAGATGAGGAATTATTTACATTATTTAAATTATTTACATTCAACGGATATTTGTCCTCATCTTGTTTGTTGTTAACACAACGTTTCGGCTGATATACCCTCCAGGTGTCTTGGTGTAGTTGTTAAGTGCGTAGGCTACTAACAGCAAGATGCCAAGTTTGATTCCAAGCAGTCATTTGAATAATAATAATAATAATAATAATAATAATAATAATAACATTGAAAAATACCTTAGGAATGAGAACCCAGGTTCGAAATTTCCCCAAGACACCTGCTGAAGGCTGGACGAAACGTGTTAACAACAAACAAGATGAGGACAAATATCAGTCAAATGTAAATAATGTATTTAATACATGTTAGTATGCATTATTATGGCTACTAAGATGGAAAACATTTATGTAAGGCAGTAGTAAGGTTAACAACATTTTCATACTTGTAGGAATGTCATCAACGGCGTTATTATCATTTTCATTGTTATCATTATCCTTGTTGACTTTGTCGTCAACTGTCATCGTCATTATCAGTTGTAGGAGCATGATGATAGCTCAGCACACAGTAATGATCATGATCCTGAATGTTAATATTCAATGGCATCACTGAACATCTGTAAAGGTACTTTGATCTTGCTGAGGGATGAGACAACCTCACTAGTGCTGGTGCTATGATTAAATATATCTAGTTCACTCTGTAAAGTGACTGGTGACAGGAAGGGCATCCAGCCGTAGAAATTACACCAGAAATAGAATGTACAAGCAAGACATGGTCCGCTGATCTATCTAGAAAGGTAGTAACTCTGAAAAAGAACTGACTCAAATTGTGATGACCAGCTCAATCCATGCTAGTATGACAAGCAAACTTTAAAAATTATGATGATCACATACAAAAAAAGATACCATTTAATTTCTACTAAAGGTAGAAACAAGGTGATTAGCTTAGAGGAGATCCCTCAGATGGCAAATTTTAAATTTCTCTGTTATGGCCTGAGAACTATGATAAGAGGAGATTGAAAACCAAACCCTGATAAACTACCTGCATACTAAATTCACAACAATACTCATTGCTAACCTTACTGATAGCACTCCTGCATAAGGTTCGAATTGTTCCCACTAGCCATTTATCTTCTCTAGCTTCCAGAGTGACCACTAAATCAGAGACTGAGGCACTGTGTCAAAGGCTTTCTCTTGATCAACAAATGTCACAATCAACAAATGACAAGTCCCAATTAGTTAAGCTATAACTCCCTCTGTAACTTCCCTGAGCTAGTCCAGTAATTTGATACTGCTGTAATTGCTTCTTCTAAAACATCTACTTTACTCTTATAACAGTTGACTATGTTGCTGCTACAACAGTCGTTGAGTATGGTGTCTTCTTGCACAACCTCATTAACTGTGTAGGCGACTAGGCTGTATTGCACTCCACCAGACATCTTGAGCAGTTCAACTGTAATCCTTGATGAAATTGGAGCTTTCCCAGTCTTCATATCCTCAAGTGTTTTATTTATCACACACACACATACATAACATTAATACACACACCCCAACAAAACATACATAAGTAAATAAATACAAATGCAAGCAAGTAAAGTCACCATTCCAGACATACTTGGGTGAAAAGCCAATATGCAGGTTGAATTAAAGTAGTTGTTCACAAACTTTTTTGGGGCTGCCATTGCCTTTACACCCAGGCTACATTGCTAGGACCCTATCCCCCTCTCACATCACAAACATAGACCACTTTCTGAGGCAAATTCAAAACAAATGTATTTCTCAAATAAAACTTAACTTAATTAATCTGTTATTTGGTTGTTCATACATTCATCACCCTCTTTTGGCCACCCCATTATCCCCTGACTATTCTTCAGCACCCCCTGCATCTTTCCACTGTTTCCCAGAGGGTGTGGAGTACCACCCACTTTGGGAACCATTGAATTAAAGCCTCCTAGAGCCCTGGCTATTCTTCATATGGAAACCTGATGCATATAAAACTGTCAATCAAGTCATGAAGAGCCCTACTTCTCTTGGAGAAAAAATCTGTCAAAAGTTTATAGACTACTAGAATGGTCTTGGTGAAAAACCTATTGCAAAGAATGAACTGTTATTGGTCCTCTGTACTACATTCAATCAACACAGGGTAATTAGATCATTATGCTTCATTAGATTGTGCAAATAACCTTTCCTCTTTTTTTTTTAAGTTACAGTAAATTCAAGTACTTCTATGAAGTCAGGCCTCTTTTCTTGTCTTGTACACCTGCTCACACTCTGTTTTTTTCCTCTCTTTTTCTGGCTGCCTTCAACAATTTGCTGTCATTCTCCATTTCATTCCCATTGTCACAGGATGATAGAGGTGATAATGCTAGGGATTAGTGCAAACTTGGTTTTTCAACTTCTTTGTGGGCTTCCTGGCCATCTAGTTGTTCATAAGGTCTTGGAATCATCTTGGATGAGATACGTTTTGTTTCTCATTTCCAGAACCATTTCTGTGGATTTGTTGCTGTTGCTATTATTACAGTCTTTGCTGCCCCTATCTTCTCTGTCTTTCAACCTCCTCTGGTAGAAACAACCCACATAACATAGCTGCTAGCTTTCTATCCTTCACAACTCATATGGTTTCTATGATGCTAGATCCACAGTTGACCTACTCTCCTTGGAAAAAACTTTGTTGACAGCAGCAAAGCTTTCAGCTAAGCACATGAATCTCCTATTAAAATAGAAACAAAAGTGCCTATAATTTTCTTACCCTCCTATATATATATATATATATAAATGACCCTACTTTAGTTATGAATGAGCATGGGATTGCACCTAGAAAGCTCCCTTCCTCATCTGTCTCTCATCTCTTGGACTGTCAGCTTTTTACCAGATCACGCAATTGTAGTATGAGTTGGCTTAGCTTATTCTGTCAATACAGACTGATTGGCATAAAATTATTCACAGATATCTTCCAACCTCTACAATACAAATGAGCTGTATCTCCTTTCCTTATCTTTTCTACCACTGTTGTAATGGTTTCTGTTTCTCAGAACTGACTAGTCCAGGGGTCAAGGACCTTTTTTTAACCAATTATTCTCAAAGATATTTATTTACACCGAAATTACCCCCCTGATTTGAAAGGAAGAAAATCATAGATCCTTTGAATTCGAAAGGTTTATTGAACAAACACATTTAAAAAAATTTTACTTATGTCTAATGAGTCTTCATTACCCAGCAAGAATTTCAGTTTTACTCCACTTGAGGTAATTTACTCTGGTTTGTCAACCCATGGACTAGTCAAATGCTGACTCCCACTCAGGTATTACCAACCCACTCACTCTGCTCTTCTTATCATCCTTGTTGTGTCCTCCATCTCACTAGGCTCCATATTAATCACTATAACCAGTTCTTTCTTCCTAGAATATTGTCTCTCTGAAATTCTGGAATGACACTAGTCTAGGAGGGTCTGTGAAGGCCATGGATATGTGATGTTATCTAGGCAAAAATGGTTGATCTTAATTGTATGGGTATTGAAGAGTTTGTGGTATCAGTGTAGCAGTAGATTGTGCAAGTGTGAGTATATGCTACATGCATACACCATTCATACACATATATGCACATACACACATAGATATAAACACATACATATATATATTATATACACACATATATATGTCTATATATATTTGTATTTATAAATACATATATGTGCATATATATATATATCTTATGCACACATTTATATATATATATATATATGTCTATATATGCATATATAAATATATATGTGTGTGTGCATATATATATATAAATTCTGAGATAGAGGTTATGCAACCATCTAAAGGATAAATGTATCTGTAGGTACTAAGTATTACTTCACTATGTGTAGTCCTAGCTATAAGGTATACAGTATAATTAATCAAAGGACATACTAAGTATGTCTACCTGCTGGAAGTAACAGTCAAAACTCTTGGTGATTTAAATAAGAGATTTGATTAATTTTAATCCTTCAGCATTTTTTTAGGCCTGCAATTGCCTATGTTATTGACTATGTTATTATTTCTAATTGTTACACTAGATAATAACAGAGTCAAATATATCTTTGGAAATATTTTCTCCTGAATTATTTGCTTCATATTGAATATATATATATATATGATGGTAAGAAAATTATAGGCATCTTTGTTTCTGTAATTCATGAACAGAAAAGTAATCGTTGAAGAATTACATCATTTTTCAACATAGTCTCCTTATTTCTTCAAGCACTTCTTCCAGTGGTGTACAAGCTTGCTTATTCCATCAAAGATGAAGGTTTTAAGCTGTTTGCACTCCAATTTATGCACTGCTTACTGCGTTTCTTTGTTAGTAGCAAATCAACAAACTTGTAAGAGACGTTTGAGCAGTCCAAAGAGGTGATGGTCAGAAGAGGAGAGATCTGGACTGTATGCAGAGTTTAGTATAATAGTAAGACAACAGAGTAATGCTGTTAGTAGGAGCGGTAAGGAAGATAAAGGCGGAGTTAAAAGAAGTTAAACCCTAACATATGGCTGTCCACTACATTGAAACCATCGGAAAATTCAAGGTGCTGTTGGAACACTGTGCATACAATAATGTGTTGGTATATCTCAGGCAACATGATAACAATAATAAATGCCTTTATGCAGTACCAGACAGTGGCTCTCATGGCTTCTGATCTTAACTGATTGGAAGTGTTATCATGTACATAGTTTTGTCTTGGTATAAAAGATGGGCTACAGCAAATATTCTGCTCAATACCACAGATTTGCTTGTCAGTTGTTTGACCGTAACCAGTTGAGCATGTCCCTTGGCGGCTGATGATATGTGCATCGCTGATCACGAGCAGAAGTAGTGGAGGAGCATCATAGCCATGTGTTGAAAGGAATTCTTGGAGGTTTGGATGATTCACCTTTGGAAACATGGGTGGTTCATTCAATATCCTTATTCAGGGACCTTTTGAGCAGGGTGGGATACTTGACCTGAAGAAAATTCTAACTGGGTCCCACCTGCAAGGTCATGTGCTGTTTATCTTGATATGCGATCACCATGTTGCGCACATATGGTTGTGATGCATGTGCCTGGTGTACCCTTATCAGATGGGTAGTCATGATGGGTATACCGGGCTTTGTATATTTTACCCCAGTGTCACTTTGATGGCATGCACTACTCTCTCACTCAATAATAATGAAATTATTGTATACAGTGACAAGTTGTAGTGCACCTGGGCACTGTATACAATAATTTCATTATTATTATTATTTATGGGTTTTTCTTCTTCTTTCAAATTTGCTTCCATTTCTTGCCGAGTGTCTTCCCGACTCCTAGGGCAAAGAAACTCATAGTATACATTGGTAGGCCATTAAACTAAACTCACTAGTTCGTTCATTTTTTTTTTTTTTGATAGAAATAAGGTTAAATTAAAATACATGGGTAGTAATAGTTCTCACATCGACAATGCTCTTCTCAATACGTGTGATGTACCAGTTAAGACAATCTTTCGCACTTCTTGCAGGGATGGTAAGCCAGGGATCATTCTCATATAATTTTCGGTTCCCTTCTTGATCATTCATGCTCCTACGATCACTGGTATTGTAACCGCCTTGAGATGCCACTATTATTATTATTATAATCATGTTGCCTGAGACACACCAACACATTATTGTATGCACAGTGTTCCAATAGCACCTTGAATTTTCCCATGGTTTCAATGTTGTGGACAGCCACATGTAGGCATGCATTATTGTGCAACAATGAGACTTGTTTTGACAATAGACTTCAGTGTTCGGTGCAAATTGCTAGTTTCAATTTGTTGACTGTAGACCCCACTTCCTGGTAATGTTCCAGTATAGGTTCTTTTCAGTTTGTTGACTGTAGACCCCACTTCCTGGTAATGTTCCAGGTATAGGTTCTTTTTCATCCTCAGTAAATGGTTAGCATTACTTTTTCTGCAGAAGGTCAAGTCTTGTATTTCTTTTTCAACTATCAGTTCTTTGTGTTTCAACTCCATACAATTCCTTTTAGATTCTGGCTCAAAGATACGAACCCAAGTCTCATACCCTGTAATTATTTTCTAAAAAAAAAAAAAAAAAAAACTTTGCCTTCTTCATTGTAGTTGTTGAATAAGCATTGATAGATCTCCACACAATTGTACTTACAAATAGCTAAGTCAGAGAAGCAATACACTTTCACACACACACATAAGATGTCAAATTTTATATCAATATCCTAAACAATAAAAAATTAGTCAAGTGTTAACAAACAATACATGGCTTGTATGGCTTTATATATCATAAAATCATTTTATTCAATATCTTAAATAAAACAAAATATTAAATATTAAATCTGTTTTGTTTTTTTGTGACAGTTTCTATGACAATTTTCTCTTGCGACATAATTTTTTTGTAACTTAATACGGATTATTTTACACGCCCCTCTTTTTTTAGTGTTTGAATTTTTTTTTTTTTTGACATATTTCAAGACAGTCACTTTTCATATATATAGATACGTCGGTTATAGGGATTCTAGTTTTCAGTCCGAAAATTAAACTAAATCTTTTTAAATAAATAGAAAATACGCTAGCCTTAAAAAAAAAAAAGGAAAAAAAGATTTAACTCTTTTTAATTATTAATAACGATGTCTAAGCGCGCGCGCATCTCTGCGTGTGTGTGTTACTAGCAATCATAAATTTGTAAAGAAGTTGTAAAAAATAGTAAAAAATATATCAATATATGTCAAGTACTTATTTTATCGATCCCGAAAGCAAAACGTAATTTTAGTGTAAATAACCTGCGAAATTATTAACCAACCTATTTAAATATAATGTTTCCTGTAATATTGTAAATTTCCACTTGTTAAGTCTTTTTTTTTTTTTGCTTGTTTCACTTCAGACTTAGGTCTTTGGGTCTTTTTTTCTTTTACTGCTGCCAAAATTAGTAAAAAGGGAAGAGAAACCAATAAACGAACGTCTATAACATTTTGTGTATTGCCTGGTCGAAGATAAAGTTTACTAATTTTTTTTCTTAAAAAAATAGGTCACACTGTATCAATTTCATTTATATTAAATGAAATACATACTGGAAATACATGACATTCGTAGTAAATAGGTGACTGGAATTATTAGAAAGATCTTGAATATAATTGAAATCAGATAATTAAATTATTAATAATAATGACTTATTTTATTGGCTTTAAGGGCCTACGGCTTTGGAGGCGAGATATTGCGTAAAGGAAATACAAAACAAAATACAGTGAATGATGTTAACTTGTGAGATAGGGTGAAATTAATAAACATGAAAACCGAAAAATAAATAATGATAAATAAATATCCGCAATGGTAGAGAACAAGAAAATACCACAAAATCAAGCTTAATAGGGGTGAGGCTAGCTTCATAAGGTTATTCGGATTACCAAGACACATCAAAGGCAAGAGCCTTTCTCCCTGTCCTTGTTGTGGACTTAAGGCTTTATATTATGTTAGAATAAGCCCATCAAACCTCGCTAATCACGTCGCTCGTCCTTCTTTAATAGAATTTTAAACAGGACCGTACCCATCTGACTAGCATTACTTTCCCCTGTAATTTGACAGGGGCTTGATCGGAGAGGAATGACTGCCTTTAATCCTCTTCATAGTACCCGTCTCAAATATTCTTTGCCATCAACACCAAATAAAGGAAGGTTGCCCTCTCCTCCTTGACGAAGGAAAGCCGTGGATCGACGGATAACCGGTTCCTTCCCGCACATTTTATTATGTTATGTTTTATTTTATTTATTTATTTGTGTCCTGAAGGAAGGGACTGTACTCCTTGCCCTCCGAAGATCAGTGAAATTAACGCAGTTAATTTTCCTTTTGAACAGTCCTGGTATGCAAGTCAACAGTGTCATGGAAAACACGAGTAAAGATGGGTAAATAGGGGATTCAAGATAGTCAACGTTCTAGGGAGGAAGTGAGTAGGGAAGAACAGGTGTTAAGGGTTAAGGTGGAGTTATGTGATTTGGAACACAACATAGGTGACAAGAACAGACAAGGGTGTCTGAATGACACAAAATCAGACCGGTCTGAGGAGCAGAGTTCATTGTAATAACGTTAGAAAACTCAGAGGAGACAGTGTACCTTTTGGGTTGGTGCTAAGATGTCTGTATGTTTTATTGCAACACCTTCCTAGATGTAAGAACATCACTTCATTATGGGTTTCTTCTATGTACAGTGTTAGTAAGTATTGGAGAGGCTGAAGTATCTTCTGACCCAGTCTTTGGGATGCAGTCCTCGCAATGTTAAGAATGTGTTTTCACAGAAGAGATCCTCTATAATAGTGAGGTTTAACATTTGTAGATACCTTGAGGATTGTAACTGTAAGTTGGTGATGTTTAAGGAGAAGGCTACCATATGTACAATTTTTTTTTCTAGAGTGGCTGTGTGATAAGAAGCTTGCTTCCTAACCACATGGTCCTGGGTTCAGTCCCATTTTGTGGAACTTTGGGCAAGTGTCTTCTGTTATAGCCTCGGGCCAACCAAAGCCTTGTGAGTGGATTTGGTAGATGGAAATTGAAAGAAACCTATTGTGTTTGGGTGTGTATGTTTGTGTGTGTGTGTGAGTGTGAGTGTATGTTTGTGTGTGTGTGTGTGTGCATGTGCATGTGTGTGTTTGTCCTCCACCACTTGACAACCAGTGTTTACATCCCCATTACTTAGCAGTTTGGCAAAAGAGAGCGATAGAATAAGTACCAGGCTTAAAAAAAAAGTTACTGGGGTTGATTCATTCAACCCCAGATACTTTGGGGCCGTGCCCCAGCATAGCCACAGTCTCATGACTGAATCAAGTAAAAGAATAAAAGAATCATCATCATCATCATCATCTTTGTTGTTGTCATCATTGTCATCATCCTCATCATCATCATCAAAGGTGGTGCGTGGGCAGAACTGCTAGCATTGCCAGACAAATGCTTAACAGTATTTCATTCAGTTTTACTTTTGGAGTTAAAATTTAAAATTCTGCCGAGGTAAACTTTGCATTTCATCCTTTTGAAGACTGATGAAATTAGTACCTGTGGAGCACAGGGTGTTAAGGTAATCAACTAGCCCTCTCCCTCAAAGTTCCAGACCTTGTGCCTATAGAAAAAAAGATTATTATTATTATTGCTGTGGGAAAAAGACATACTTGTATGTCTCCATTAGAAGATGTTTTTGGTATCAGGTCTAGATTGGTGTGAAGTGGCTAGGCTCTCTATGAAAGGTAATTGGGTGCCAGTTGTTAGGGTGGAATGAAAGGTGGTACCATTTGCATAAGAGAAAGTGTAGTTAAAGGTTATGACAAATAAAATGCTAATATATGGAAGGAAGAACTTGTGGAACAACTCAAAATCTTAAATCACAGAACTCACAAAGAGAACTTCACTAGCCGGTGTCACAATGATGCAATCACATCACCATCATCATCATTTAATGTCTTTAGTGGAGGCACATGGCCTAGTGGTTAGAGCAGCAGACTCGCGGTTGAAGGATCGCGGGTTCAAATCTCAGACCAAGCGATGTGTGTGTTTATGAGCAAAATACCTAAGCTCCACGCGGCTCCAGCAGAAGGTAATGCCGAAACTTCTGCTGTCTCTTTTGCCACAGTTTTCTCTCACTCTTTCCTCCAGCAGCTCGCAGCTCACCTGCGATGGACCGGCGTCCCGTCCAGGTGGGGAACCTATATGCCAAGGAAACTGGGAAACCGGCCTTTATGAGCCTGACATGGCTCAAGAAAGAACAAACAAACAACAAACATTTAATGTCTTTGGTTCAAGCTGGCATAGGTTCAAATGGTTTGACAGGAGCTGATGTCTCCAAGGACTGCTTTGTACTCCAGTATCTACTTTGGCATGGCTTCTGTGGTTGGATGCCCTTCCTAATGCCAACCACTTTACAATATGTACTGGATGTCATTTTTCGTGTCCCCAGCACTAGTGAGGTCACCATGTAACTTGCAAAATTATGAACCTTGAGTGGGGAGAATGAATTTTATGCTAGGAGAAAAGGGAGTAGAGAGGAGTAAACTGTGAGAGAAGGACTGAAACAGAACATGACCACACACGTTTTAGAAGAGAGGGTGGTGAAATTGCCACTCCATGAAATAGAAGATGGGTAGAATATGTATGGTAAATAAAGATACAGAGTACATTGTTAGGAGATAGTCATACCTGATATTATTGCTGACATTTCAAGGAAGATGGACAGGACTAGATGTCTATAAATCAACAGTAAAGAGATAATGAGTGAACATACATTGGATGCTTTCATAACCTAATAGGCACAGGAGTGGCTGTATGGTAAGTAGCTTGCTTACCAACTACATGGTTCCGGGTTCAGTCCCACTGTGTGACACCCTGGGCAAGTGTCTTCTACTATAGTCTCAAGCTGACCAAAGCCTTGTGAGTGGATTTGGTGGACAGAAACTGAAAGAAGCCCATCGTATATATGTATATGTATATATATATATGTATATGTATATATATATGTGTGTTTGTGTTTGTATGTTTGTGTTTGTCCTCCCAGCATTGCTTGACAACCAATGCTGGTGTGTTTACGTCCCTGTAACTTAGCAGTTTGGCAAAAGAGACTGATAGAATAAGTACTAGGCTTACAAAGAACAAGTCCTGGGGTCGATTTGCTCGACTAAAGGCGGTGCTCCATCATGGCCACAGTCAAATGACTGATACAAGTAAAAGAGTAAAAGAGAGTAATACATATTTTGGCTGGGTTTAGTTGCTTAGCGACTCCAACATGTCTGTAAGCTCTGTAGAGTTTAGCCTCATCAGACACAGTCCATTTGTAATTAATAAGTTTAGGAGATTGATCATCATCCTGAAAAATCATCTGAAAGAAACTACTTAAACTATCTTTGATGATGTCCAGAATTATTTCCAAAGGTGTCATTTCCTGTACCCTTCATTAGATGTCTATAGATTGTGAGGGCTAACATCCTGCAAACTGAATTGTCCAGAGTGTCCAGCTGGTAAGATGGTGTGAGTGATTATTGTTGTACTGTGCTAGGATCTGCAAAATAACAGAAGGATTGAAAAAATACTTAGAAACAAGCAAAGAGAAAAATCATAAGTATGGTAGGTAACAATGAAAACATAAAAAAACTAACTTTCTCTCAGTATATACAATAAACTACAAAGTGGAAACTAACAACATTGAACCAAGTCCTTTGTGACCCACTCTCTGGTTATCTATCTGAGGCTTTATATAGCTATGGTGTGGCCTCACCTGGAATTTGCATCACCGGTCTGGAACCCTATCTTGCTCAGGATATTAATCATCTGGAAACCGTTCAGCGACGTGCAACCAAAAGAATACTCTCCATCTGGCATTTGCCATATCCTGGGCATGGATACATTGAAACTCCAACGTCTGGCAGCTGACTTGGCAGACACCCATAAAATTATTAACCATCTTACTAACAATAACTCTGAGCACCTTTTCAAACTCCACCCATCTAACACCCGTGGACATGTTTACAAAGTCAGAAAACAGCACAGCTCCCATGACTTTTGGAAACATTTTTTCACACTAAGAATTGCTGAAGCATGGAACAAACTGCCGGCATCAGTTGTTAGTTGTCAGAGCACTGCATCCTTCAAAACTTCCATGCTTCCTGAGATTCGCCAACACTACACCTGATTTTCTACCCTCCATACACACACAAGCATGTATCTGACTCATACACTGTTCACTTTCCAGACATTTGTACATTACTGCATATGCTTTATACATACATTTGACAAGTTGTGGTGCACCTGAGCACTGTATACAATAATTTCATTATATATAAAAGATTAAGATTAGGACAAAAGAACTGAAATGGTTGAAAAACAAAAGACAAGGTCAAAACAGAATTCCAGAATAAACTAAAAATAAATAAAAACAGAAATTGGAGAGAAAAACCATTCTATGGTCAATATCCTCCAAAAGATGACAGAAGGGAAACAAACCAGAATATGACCCAACACTTGTTCAAGAGACCCAGACTAAAAGCAGAAGCAGAATGCTTGACACTAGATCAACATCCAACTACAAACAAATACAGATATAAAACAGTAAAAGAAGATACTAACACCAAATAGAGAATATGTCGCCAGGTCAGCGAAGTAGTCAACCATATCATCTCCAGATGCTCAGTTTCTGCCTAATTGAAGTATATTCACAGACACAACTGAGCCAGCAGCTATCTCTTTAGGGCAAAGTAGCATCACTTAGATGTGAAAAAGCACAAGAAATGATACAAGCATGAACCTAAAATAATACGAAAGCAACTACCTGGCCACAATCACCTAGAACATACCTCAAATGTTAACAGGTTATATATTCTGGTCTCCATCACTACTTTCATTTTTACATCTGTTTCATCATGCATGCACAGGCAGGCAGATTTTATCCAACATTACATGCGATCAATCTTCACTGTTCTGTCATCTCTTTCATGAAATGTAACAACAGTTTCAGAACAGACTTCCCTGCTTCATCCTATGTCTTCTTAGGTTTTCCACTTTCATACATTCTTCAAAATTTGCTAAGTTTACTTTGAGACCTTTCAATTCTAGATTTTGTGTCCATGGCAAGAATTTCTTTTCCATGACAAATTTATATATGCGTGTGTGTGTGTACATACATACATATATTTTATTTATATACCCAGGCCTATTCTCCATTTTTTTAGGAGCAGGTAGCCACAACAAGATACACGCCAGGCATTCCATTCATTTCCCAGCTCAAAGAGGCAATCCGCATTCTATGCTTGGGTCAAGGCATAGGACGTAACCCCCAATATCAGTAGTGGGGCTCAACAGCATATGCTGCTTTACCTCTGCTGCATCGTGCTAGTTCCATACTCATTTGAGCAACATCAAATTCACTCATCCATCCACAAACACTCTCCAAGCTTTCCTTTCATTTATAAACTCTCTTGCCTTTCTCACTCCAACACCTCTAACTACCAAAACTTTCCTCACTCCATCCATCCAAATAAACCAAGGTTTGCCTCTGGTTCTGCTGCCTACTACTTCTGCCTTCATCACACTCCTTACCATCCGCTCCTCATCCATCATCTCCATGTGGCCAAACCACCTGAAGATTTGTCTATCCATTTTGGTTATGAGTTTTTCACACATTCCTGGTTGCCTTCACACCTCATCCTCTCCATCTGTATCACACCAACCATAGCCCTAAGACATCTCATCTCAAACCTCAGTCTCTGCACCATATAACATTGTTGGCATAATCATATATATATATACACATACATACATACATACATACATACATACATACATACATACATACATACATACATCAGCAGCAGCAAAACAGAGAATACCTATGCTGAACTATTGAGGATCTACAGTTACTCTATCCAGATTACAAGTTCAGGTTTATACCTGTAATTATCGGAGCCCTGGGATATCTAACATACTGCCTTAATATCAATCTTGAGAAATTAGGCTTCTCAAAACCAAAAAGGAGAAAGCTAATTTGAAGACTACAGATCCAATCCATCACTGGAACTGTAAAAATCTGTAAAACTTTCCTGAAGTTTATCATTTAAATATATATGAGCATGTCTAGATATGCAACTATATGCATGAGAATGCAGGCATAAAATAAAACATACAAATCTGCACATATACATGCATACAAACAAAAATACCCTGTTGTTGATGTTTAAATTCCAATGAAAGACCCTTGGACCTAAGTTAGAAACCAGCTTTTTCTCTATTGGTAAGAAATCGTGAAATAAAACTGAATACATATATATATACATACATACATACATATACACATACATGCATGCACATACACATACACACATACATGCATACATATATACATGCATGCACACATACATACACACACACACACACACACACACACACACATATCGTTTTTGGATTTGGTTTGCAATATTCTTTATGTGAGTTCATGTGTTGAAGCATATTCTGTTGTGTCAAAACTATTGAGAAGGTTGCGAAACGCAATGAAAATTTCAGAAAAATAAAAAAGAAATAAGTGGAAATTTTACCGGTGAGTGTGTTAAATTATAAGGCACCAAAAGAGAATGAACTCTCCTCAGACACAACAGAACATATATATATGTGTGTGTGTGTGTGTGTGTGTGTACACATACATATATACATACACTCACTCTCACACTCACAAGCACCAGTAAATCTCCTGCCATGGGTTCTTCCTCTTGGATCCCAAACATCTTCATTTGGGATTTTCACTTTTCTTCTGGTCTTTCTTCCCTTTTTGCAATCTGCATGTCCCCTTCTCCACTCTTCATTGACCCTTTATAATAGTATGTTCCAGGGAGTGGAAGTTCCTTGACACTCTGGTTGTCAGCTTCCTTCATTAACTCCTCAGCATTTAAACCAGCCATATCTGATCCAAATATTTCTACCTTTTCTATGTTCAAACTGGCCAGATCTGGCTTCTCACACCAACCAAACAATGTCATTCTAAAAATAAACAAACACACTACTAGAATCTTGAAGCTTTGAGACAATCCATGATTAATTCAAAACAAAGTCAATAAATATGCATTACATTAGACAGAATAATCTGATTGCTAAAGGGATATAAATATACATATGTATATTCCTTTAGCATTTAAACTGATCACCTCTGGCCCAAATATTCTATCTGTTTTATATTCAAACTGACCTGATCAAGCTCTTCATACCTAACTTACAATGTCATTCTAAAAATAAACAAACACACTACTAGAATCTTGAAGCTTTGAGACAATCCATGATTAATTCAAAACAAAGTCAATAAATATGCATTACATTAGACAGAATAATCTGATTGCTAAAGGGATATAAATATACATATGTATATTCCTTTAGCATTTAAACTGATCACCTCTGGCCCAAATATTCTATCTGTTTTATATTCAAACTGACCTGATCAAGCTCTTCATACCTAACTTACAATGTCATTCTAAAAATAAACAATCCCATCATCAAAATCTCAAAGCTATGAGACGATTAATTAAAATCAAAGTGGATAAATAAGCATTACATTTGACAGATTAATCTGAATGCTAAAAGGTTAATAATGTGGCTATAATTCCAACCATCCTTGGAAACCTGTTATTCTTGCTCCTTACTTAACCATTGTCATCCAACTGAGGAACCCTGTCTTTTAAGAGCTACTTGACCACCAAAGACAAGTACACCCTCTACTTCTTGTTCTCCCACTTACAGGCTTATATTTAATGTGCTATCATCTGCTCCAGCCATTTTCACCACTCTCACTAATCTTTTGATGTATTCACTTAAGGACAGTACCTTCCTCTCCACCCTCATGTTCTACTTCAAGTAAAACTTGAAAAAGTCAACAAAAGCTCTACCAATGAAGAATGTCTCTGTCCCCTACCATATAGTCTTATCCACCAACCAGAGAAAAATTGCAAATATTCTGCTCAATACCACAGATTTGCTTGTCAGTTGTTTGACCTTAACCAGTTGAGCATGTGGCTGACGATATATGCATCTCTGATCACGAGCAGAAGTAGTGGGGGAGCATCATAGCTATGTGTTGAGAGTGATTCTTTGGGGTTTGAATAATTCACCTTAGGAAACATGGGTGTTTCGTTGAACATCCTTAAACAACCCTTATTCAGGGACCTTTTGAGCAGGATGGGTTACTTGACGTGAAGAAAATTCTAACTGGGTCCCACCTGCAAGGTCATGTGCTGTTTCTCTTGATATGAATCACCATGTCACGCACATATGGTTGTGATGCATGTGCCTAGTGTACCCTTATCAGACAGGTAGTCATGATAGGTATACTTGGCTTCGTATATTTTACCCCAGTGTCACTTTGATGGCATGCACTGCTCTCTCACTCAATAATAATAATAATAATAATGATAAATCCTATTCATTCATTTTCTTGAATCTTATTCATTCAGTTTTATGATAAATTTTATAATAAAGAAATTTTTTTATAACACACAGGCATCAGTTTTTACAATTGTATGGCATCTCACCTGTTTGGATTTTTGATGCAGAAACTTGGTTTTTGATATTTTCTGTTGAGACATGGGTGTAGTTTGTATAAATTAAAACAAAAGCAAACAACAACAACAACAACAGCAGCTGTTCAAGAATTTGGACCTGAAGATCTCCATTTCCAGCGATTTCGAGGGCCACCTCCCAGTGGTGTCGGGCGTCAATGAAGAGCCTTCGATTACAACAAGACGACCAAAGTTTTTTTTTCCAAGGTCTGGGGTTTCCCGCCTCTAAGCCCTAGACCACCACCTAACCACCCTTACCCGTCTTGTTGCTAAACAACAACAACAACAACAACAGCAGCAGCAGCAGCAGCAGCAGTAGAAACAACAACAGCAATTTTTATTGTTCATACTTTGAAAAATACATTAAAAGTTACTTTTCACTTACAGGAATTATGTGCATCTTGGAAAACAAAGCATAAAAATATTTAAGTCTTTGAATCAATGTGAGAGAATGTCTTAATAATGTATACTGACTCCAGTACTGAGATGTGCCACTGGCCATCTTCATGGGTAATCTATTAATTTTTTTTTGTACAGAAGTAGTTGTGTATCATTTTAGTTGCATTGATAATACTTTATATTTACTAAGAAAGAACATGTTGTGATGCACCTGAGCACTGTATACAATAATTTCATTATTATTATTATTATTATTATTATTATAATTTACAAGAGTAAACAGTAAGACATCATAAAAGAAAAAGGTGTCAAAGAAAAATTCATTAAATAAATAATGAAGTGACTGTGTTTATAGGCATAAGAGTGGCTGTGTGGTAAGTAGCTTGCATACCAACCACATGGTTCCGGGTTCAATCCCACTTGGGTAAGTGTCTTCTACTATAGCCTTGAGCCGACTAAAGCCTTGTGAGTGGATTTGGTAGATGGAAACTGAAAGAAGCCTGTCGTATATATGTATATATATATGTGTGTGTGTATGTTTGTGTGTCTGTGTTTGTCCCCCCCAACATCATTTGACAACTGATGCTGGTGTGTTTACGTCCCTGTAACTTAGCTGTTTGACATAAGAGACTGAGAGAATAAGTACTAGGCTTACAAAGAATAAGTCCTGGGGTTGATTTGCTCGACTAAAGGCGTGTGGCTGCAGTCAAATGACTGAAACAAGTAAAAGAGAAATCATAGCAAAGTCGTTTATACTCCCTTTCTCAGTTCTACATAAAGGGAGATTCCAACATTGTTGTTTGTTCCTTCTCAAGCCATGCCTGGTTCATAAGGGCCAGTTTCCTGGTTTACTTGGTGTATAGATTCCCCACCTGGACGGGACACCGGTCTGTTGCAGGTGAGCCGCAAGATGCAGGAGGAAAGAGTGAGAGAAAGTTGTGGCGAAAGAGTCAGTGGAAGTTTGCCATTACCTTCTGCTGGAGCCATGTGGAGCTTAGGTGTTTCGCTCATAAACACACACATCGCCCGGTCTGAGATTCGAACCCGCGATCCCTCAACTGCGAGTCCGCTGCTCTAACCACTAGGCCATGTGCCTCCACTGATTCCAACATTACAGTCTAGAAAAAAATTGTGGTACAGGTATGGCTGTCTGGGTAAGAAGCTTGCTTCCCAACCACATGGTTCCAAGTTCAGTCCTACCAAGTGGCACCTTGGACAAGTGTTTTCTACTATAACTCTAGGCCAACCAAAGCCTTGTAAGTGGATTTGGTAGACAAAAACTGAAAGAAGCCCATTGTAAATACACACACACACACACACACACACGTGTCTGTATAGATGTGTGTGTGTGTGCCTTTGTGTCTGTGTTTGTTCCCCATCACCACTTGACAACCAGTGTTGGTATGTTTATGTCCCTGTAACACAGCAATTTGGCAAAAGAGACCACTAGAATTTGTACCAGGTTTAAAAAAATGAAAAGAAAAAAATATTTAGAAATAAGACTGCTTTAACTAAAATTCTCCATGGCAGTTCCCCACCAGAATGGCCATGGTCTGATGATTGAAACAAGTAAAATATAACCCAAATCATTCAGGCACCAATTACTAAGTTTCAAATACCAAAAAGTTAAAAATGTAATTTACCAACAAATTCCAGCTTTATAGTGTTTTATTGTTCCATCCAGCATACATGCAATAACTTCCATCACAATTTAAGTTGTGAAGATGACCAAAATCTAATCCTCGATTAGATTTTTGCCACCTCTGCAACTCATTGACAAACTAATTTATGAGAGAATCATAAGTTTGGACAATATTAAACTTAGCTTAGAATCCTTTGTCCAGACTGCATTGCTAAAATGAATCTATGAGGGAGGATCTCAGCTAATATAAATGTTTCTTATTTCTTTACTGCCCACACGGGGCTACACAGACAGGGGACAAACAAGGACAGACAAACAGATTAAGTCGATTATATCAACACTAGTGTGTAACTGGTACTTATTTAATCGACCCTGAAAGGATGAAAGGCAAAGTCGACCTCAGCAGAATTTGAACTCAGAATGTAGCGGCAGATGAAATACCACTAAGCATTTCGCCTGGTATGCTAACGTTTCTGCCAGCTCGCCGCCTTATAATATAAATGTTTTTTGCTTCCTTTCTTTCTTTCTTTTTTTAAAAAATAGCTCAGAGTTTGAGATGAATGAAGGCTCTTCAACAATGGTGGATTGTTAGTTATAAAGGAAGGTAAATTAACTCAGAATCATTAGGACAATTCACAGTCAAAACACATTTCTTACTCTTTCTAGTGAACAGTACTAAAAGTGCCACCTACTTTCTGGAGATCAGATCAACACCTTACCTGGGGCAGATATTGATGACTTACTTAGCCAGAATGAACTCTACCCCCCCCACCACCACCACGCCGTCACTCTCAGAATTATTAATAATAATGATAGTAATAAATTTTTTGTGTATAGTGCTCAGGTGCACTACAACTCATCAAAGGTGCATGTACGGTACATAGAATTATGTACAAAAGCGGTGAGCTGGCAGAAACGTTAGCACGCTGGGCGGAATGCTTAGCGGTATTTCTGAGTTCAAATTCCGCCAAGGTCGACTTTGCCTTTCATCTGTTTGGGGTCGATAAATTAAGTACCAGTTATGCACTGGGGGTCAATGTAATCGACTTAAAGTCCTTGTTTCTCCCCCTCTATGTTTAGCCCCTTGTGGGCAATAAAGAAAGAAGAATTATGTACAAAAGTTAGGAAAGTGAACAGTGTATGAGTCATGATATACATGTGTGCATGCGTATGGAGGCGGGGGGGGGGACACATCAGGTGTAGTGTTGGTAAATTTAAGGAAGCATGGAGGTTTTAAAGGATGGAGGTTCTCTATTCCAGTGGTTTTCATGGATGGTCATATCAGCTGAATACGGGTTACTCTGCATATTGTAATGAGATAAACTAATTATTAAATAAACCCTAACTAGCGTAAAAGTTAGTTTGATCCTGGAACCAGTGGGAATATCCAGAAGATGATGAAGAACTGATACATAAAACATTTAGAAACATGAACTCATTTTTTTTTTTGTACATGGGCTCAAGTCAGAATGGCTCATAATGGGACACTTACTCCATCACACATCTTTCATGCCGAAATATAGGTGAGGGTTATTGCCGCCACAGCTCAATGGAATAAGACAATCAAAATATAACAATTTGTTAGTCAACCTGTTGTACAGATGGAATAATAGACGAATTCCTTTACTGTTATTACGTTTATAATAATAATAATAATAATAATAATAATAATTGTGTACAGTGCTCAGGTGCACTACAACTCATCTAAAGTGTATATATAATCAGGTGTAGTTTCGACGGATTTCGGGAAGCATGAGGGCCTTAAAGGATGCAGTGTCATGGCAGTCAACAACTGATGCAGGCAGTTTATTCCACGCTTCAGCAACCCTGAGCGTGAAAAAATGTTTCCGAAAGTCATGGAGCTGTGCTGTTTTCTGACTTTGTAGGCATGTCCACGTGTGTTAGACACATGGAGATCAAAAAGGTGTTCAGTGTTGTTGTTGGTGAGGTGGTTGATAACCTTGTGGGTGTTTACCAAGTCCGTCGCCAGACGCCGGAGCTTCAGTGAATCCATGCCCAGGGAAACAAGGCGCTCAGAATATGGTAGGTGTCTGATGGAGGGTATGCGTTTGGTTGCACGTCTCTGGACAGATTCCAGGAGGTCAATGTTCTGAGCAAGATAGGGATTCCAAACTGATGATGCGAATTCCAAGTGTGGTCGTACCATAGCATATACAGTTTTAAATAGATGGCTGGAGAGCGGCTAACAAAAGTCTTGCTGAGTGATGCCAAGACACCCTCGGCCTTCTTGACAATTTTAGAGATATGCTTTGTCCAACGCAAATCACTGCTGACAGTGATGCCTAGGTCACGCTTGCAAGAGGATTTCTTGATATCAGTGTTGTGGAGGGAGTATGTGGACGCAGGGTTTTTTTCTCCCAAAATTCATGGTGGTACACTTGTCCACAGCCAGTTTCAGTTGCCAGTCTGTGATCCATTGCTGCATTGTGTCTAGGTCTGATTGCAGGAAAGAGTTGTAGACATCAGGATCAGTCCTCTTGATTTCAAGGTACAGCTTGATGTCGTCTGCATATTTCAATACTGTGGCATTCTTTAAATTGGCATCTATGTCATTAATGTATGCCACAAACAGGAGGGGACCAAGGACAGATCCCTGTGGTACACCCGATGACATCTCATATGGTGTAGAGTGCTGTCCTAGAACTGTGACTACCTCCTTTCGGCTGAGGATGAAGGATTTCAACCAGTTAAAAAGGTCATCCCCCACACCCATTGCAGAGAGTTTCACCATAAGCCTTTTGTGTGGCACAGAGTTGAAAGCCTTAGCAAAGTCAAGGTAGACAACATCCACCCATGAGCCACTGTCAGTGATCTGAGTAATGTCCTCAAGGAACTCGACAAGCTGGTCACTGCAGCTGGAGTTAGGGACAAATCCATATTGTGAGGGTCGGATGAGACTGTGAGAGCTCCAGAAGTTCCAGAGTGTTTCTCTGACACACGATTCCATCAGTTTTGCAATACAGCTAGTGAGACTGACTGGGCGATAGTTGACAGGTGATGTGCGGTCACCCTTTTTGAACAGAGGAATGACACTGGCAGTTTTCCACTGCTCCGGAGTAGCACCATTGTTGAGACAGTACTGGAAGAAAATAGAAAGCTGGTGTAAAAGGAAGTGCCTGCCACGTTTGAGAAGCAGGTATGTAACTCCATCGAGACCAGGGGAGGCATAGTTGCGCTTATTTTGAAGGTGACGTTGCAGCATTGCAGGTGTAAATTCCATAGTTGTTATGGAGTTTGCTGTTAGTGATGGTGAAGATGGTACATTTTGACTTTCGACAGTGAATATGTTTGCATAGCACTCGGCAATGAGTTCTGCGCATTCCTTGGGGTCGTCAGTGATCTGGTTCGTGTGAGGGTTTATTAGTTCAACAGTTGAGTCTGTGTATATTCTTAATTTCTCAGCTCCCGTCTATGTCTCAATATAACCATTTGGTATTGCTATCTAAATTATCAAACAACACTCTTTATCATTTACACAAGAGAAAATTGAAATGAAATATCTCGATATACTGAATTATTTCCCTTTATATTCCAAGTCCAAATCTTACTCGGGTCAACCGTATTTTGTAATTTCTGAGAAAAGCGTAGGAGGGCCCGATAAAATAAATATCAGTTACGTAATAGGGTCTGTTGTAATCGACTATTCCCTTTCTGGAAGTTTAATATACACAATAGAAACTACTACTACGACTACTATTACCACTACTACTTTAACTATACACCTATTTCTTTATTACCCACAAGGGGCTAAACACAGAGGGGACAAACAAGGACAGACATAGGTATTAAGTCGATTACATCGACCCCAGTGCGTAACTGGTACTTAATTTATCGACCCCGAAAGGATGAAAGGCAAAGTCGACCTCGGCCTTTAACTATATACCACTTACCCTGATATTTCATTCTGCTGTGTAGTTTTCTATTATTATGTTTGGAAATAAAATGACTAAATTAAAATTCAAACAAAAATATTTTAAGAATAATTACCGTTTCATAAATTACAAAAAAAAACTGTAGAATAACAGAAATATTTACAAACACACGCGCGCAAGAAAAAAAAATCATTAAAAATGTTTTATTTTGTAAAATCAGAGAAATGCACATGTATCAACATTAATATTTAATTTACCGAGTTACTTCCCTTATTCCATTAAAAGCAGCAAAAAACCCAGCTACAATTGATTTAAGCACACACGCAGATACACACACACTCTGTTTATGTCTATCTGTCTCTGTCTCTCTCTCTTTGTAGTCAAGTTACTGTTCTGAGAGGAAGTAGGCAAATCAATAGTGTCCGATCTCATTTTTATTTTTCCTAGCCATAAGGAATTTGACGATAGTGGGGAAATATTTCAGTCTGGGATAAAGATTAAATTACACAGTTTTATATATCGATAAAGTTACTCTCCCATTCCCATGTCTTCTATATTTATTTATCTCTGGATATTATTGTTTTTAACTCGAGTGACCCAAAGCTGTCAAATTAACAAAATTACAAAAGATTCGGGCAAAATGCTCGGCCGTGTTTTTTCTGATGTTCTGTTGTTTTTTGAGTTTAGATCCTATCGAAGTCAGCTCTGTCTTTCATTCTTTTGCGGTCAATAAAATAAAGCACCAGAACAGTGATTTCAAAAGCGACCAACAAGATCAGGGAATGACGTCTCCGCATATTATCAGGTAATTGCATGCTGGAACAACGAAGAAGATGCATCTGGGATCCGCAGTATGGTTACCGGGCAAGCGTGGGGACGTCTTTCTGACTTTCATTGACAACCTGAAGGATGACGCTAGATTTGAACTGAAGGTGGCGATGATGGACCGAGATACTTGGCGAAATGGCTTTGTCTTCGAGGACGGGGCAGGAGCACGGCCAAAATAAAAGTAAAATGGGTACTTTACAAAAAATACTAGGTGGAATGGGAGAATTGTTTGAACTTAGGCTAGAATTCTTTGCAGGATGAGATTCTAAAATAGCTTTCACCTCTTCATGGGAAAAGGGGGGGGAGAAGCAAGGGAATTGGGAAGGGGTTAAAAATAGTGGCGTTGTGTTGGGTGTAAGGTTGGGTGCAGATTACACAGAGTGGCCAAAATATGCGTGTTTATCGTAGTTGAAGGCAGGTTATGTTTAAGGAAGAGAACATCTAATTTGGTTACTGCAGGGTAACCAAACTCTCTACCAGGTAAAAATGTAAAACAAAATTGGAATTCTTTGAAGAAAAATTTTTTTTTCCACAATCGTAATTCCCATTGTAAGGAAACAACAGGAATTATTTGAAAATGAAAGTGGGGAACACCCAGTTCCTTCCCCTTTCTCACCTTCTCAAGTGACCAGGGGCATCATTGGGCATGGGCACATTGGGCAATTGTCCTGGGTCCTCAGAGGTTTAGGGACTCAACACTAATTTATGTATACTCTGCTTGCTGTCAATAAATAAGTAAACATTTTGGGGTTAGTAGCATATGCTCTTAACCACTATGCCATATGCCCATGGGGATATGGCATAGTGGTGACCTGAACAACAACAACAACAACAACAACAATAATAATAACATCATCAAAAAAATACCTTAGGAATGAGAACCCAGGTTTGAAATTTCCCCAAGACGCCTGATGAAGGCTGGAGGGTATATCAGCCGAAACATGTTAACAACAAACTAGATGAGGACAAATATCCGTTGAATGTAAATAGTGTAAATAACGAACATATTCTACATTTGTTTTAATCAATTTTTTTAAATAATGAAATATTTAGTAAATAACTTTCTCATTATTAAACTAAAAATTCAAGACAGCGCCCCAGCATGGCCACAGTCTAATAACTGAAACAAGTAAAAGTAAAAGATATATATATATATACATACACACACACATACATATATCTCATCATCATCATCATCATCGTTTAGCGTCCGTTTTCCATGCTAGCATGGGTTGGACGGGTCAACTGGGGTCTGTGAAGCTGGAAGGCTTCGTCAGGCCCAGTCAGATCTGGCAGTGTTTCTACGGCTGGATGCCCTTCCTAACGCCAACCACTCCCGCGAGTGTAGTGGGTGTTTTTTACGTGCCACCTGCACAGGTGCCAGACAGAGCTGGCGAACGGCCACGAACGGATGGTGCTCTTACGTGTCACCGGCACGGGGCCAGGCGATGCTGGCAACGGACACGAACGGATGGTGCTTTTACGGCCACCACCGACGACGGGCCAGACAGAGCTGGCAACCGCCACGAACGGACGGTGCTTTTACGTGTCACCGGCACGGGGGCCAGCCGAGGCTGGCAACGGACGCGAACAGATGGTGCTTTTACGTGCCACCGACACGGTTGCCAGACAGAGCTGGCAAACGGCCACGAGCGGACGGTGCTTTTAACGTGTCACCGGCACGGGGGCCAGACGAGGCTGGCAACGGACACGGACGGATGGTGCTTTTACGTGCCACCGACACGGGGCCAGACAGAGCTGGCAAACGGCCACGAACGGATGGTGCTTTTACGTGCCACCGACACGGGGCCAGGCAGAGCTGGCCAACGGCCACGAATGGACGGTGCTTTTACGTGTCACCGGCACGGGGCCAGGCGAGGCTGGCAACGAACACGAACAGATGGTGCTTTTACGTGCCACCGACACAGGGCCAGGCAGAGCTGGCAAACGGCCATGAGCGAATGGTGCTTTTACGTATCACCGGCACGGGTGCCAGACGAGGCTGACAGCGGACACGAACAGATGGGTCACTTAACCCCTGCTTTCTGATGATGATGATGGTGGTGGTGGTGGTGGTGATGATGATGATGATGGTGATGATGATGATGATGATGATGATGATGATGGTGATGATGAAGATGATGATGATGACAATGATGATGATGAAGCATCATTGTCACCAGCCTATCATTGCTCTGCTTTTCATTCTCACCACCATCACTACCACTATCCATCCATCCATCCAGACAGACAGACACAAAATCGATCCATTCAGGATGTGAAATTGAAAATTAAAAAAAAACAAAAACATTTAAAACATCATTTCTCAGTTGTCAGACTATTATCAGGATATCAATTCCACATGGACCTTTGCTGCTTAATGAAATAAATATTGTATACTTTATGTATGAGCCGTGTATTGTTGTCTTGTGTGGAACTAAAGAATATGGAATCTGTTCATCCACCATTTTCTGATGTCTCTTTTGCATATATAACAAGTTCCCTTTTGTTGTTTCACATTCTTATAAAGTCGCTAACACTGTGGTGTTTCTATTCCATTTCCACATACCTTTCAGGGCAGGCAATAGGTATTGATAAAGTGGCTGTATGGTAAGTAGCTGTGGAGGCACAATGGCCTAGTGGTTAGGGCAGCGAACTCGCGGTTGGAGGATTGCAGTTTCGATTCCCAGACCGGGTGTTGTGTGTGTTTATTGAGTGAAAACACTCAAAAGCTCCATGAGGCTCTGGCAGGGTGTGGTGGCAACCCCTGTTGTACTCTTTTGCCACAACTTTCTCTCACTCTCTCTTCCTGTTTTTTGAGTAACGCTGCGATGGACTGATGCCCTGTCCAGCTGGAGGGAATACATACGCCACAGAAACCGGGAAACCTGGACCATGAGCCTGGCTAGGCTTGATAAGGGCGATGTTTATAGTAAGTAGCTTGCTTACCAACCACATGGTTACCAATCTTGGGCAAGTGTCTTTGGGTTGACCAAAGCCTTGTGAGTGTATTTGGTACACGGAAACGTGTGCACATGTGTGTTTGTGTGTGTGTGTGTGTGTGTGTGTGTGTGTGTGTGTGTGTGTGTGTGTGTGTGTGTGTGTGTGGTGTGTGTGTGTGTCTGTGTGGTGTGAGTGTGTGGTGTGTGTGTGTTTATATATATATATATGCACATACATACATACACATTTATACACATGCCTGACCAAAAGTCATGCACCAAAACATTTGAGATTTCATTTTATTTGTTATGTTATTATTCATTTAGTTCGCTACATACAACAACATATGTATTTATTTCAATTTTATTTATTCTATTCAATTTTAGAAAAACAAGCATATCTTCGACAATTCTGATGTTTCTAAGTGTCGAACTATAATTTCTGCATGACTTTTGGCCCACCCTGTGTGTGTATATATATATATATATATATATATATATATATATATATATGCATACATCTATTATAATAAAAGGGAAATTCTGTCTGTTTGGGACCTGTGTATCTACATTTGCTGTACATAGATATATTAGAATCAGGATATCCTGGGACTGAAGGTCATTTGGTTCTTGTACATCTAGCATAGGAATCTGATTTAAAAGCATTTAGGTTGCTATTTCTAGCAAGTAAAGTTTGTCTGATTCATGCCATCTTGGTTGGTGTTTGTCAGATGATGTCAGAGATCAAAGGAGAGATAAATGATACTTGCTTCATTAATTTTACATCAAGATAAGAGACTTTGGGACAACTTGGCCAACAGTTGGAATTCAACTCGGGACTGGAACACTAGAATGATTGCATTATAGAATTATTTCTCATCCATCCTTAACCTTTGATCAAACTCCATTGGGGAATATAACCATTACAAGTGTATTATAGTCATGCTGTTTAGCTCTCTTTAGTTTTGGGCCACAGGCCCAATTAACTCTCCACAGGAGCTTGCTTAAAAGTCCACACGGCATGCGGGTTTTAAGCTAGTATATATATATATATATGTACATATATGCATCCCTTTTCCAACTTGTATGGGTTGGACAAATTTTTTGAACCCAGTGCCTTGTCATTTGTTTTGTTCTTTTGTTGTCTCTTTTATCAGGTTCAATGTCTTGACATTAGCTTTAACTATTTCTGCCCATGTCTACCTTAGATATCCTGGCTCTTCTTTATCTGTTACCATCCATACACATTATTTTTCTGTCTATATCAATATAATCTCTCTCTTGCACACTACATCTGATTCCTTTTTTACTCAGCAGTACAAACTAACACTACACATCTAGCTTTATTCCTCTCTAGCTTTTTTACAGGTGGATGTTAATTGATAATGATGAATTACATATATGTATTTGTGTTTGTGTGATGTTGCATGGTCATTGGCCTTGAATACTGAAGACTTGCAAAGACTAGAAAGAAAGGAAGTTAGCATGTTCTGGATGTGCAACATTAGTGTGCATGAATAGCAGAGTATAAATGAACTGAAAGAAAACCTGGGTATAAGAGGAATCAGGTGCAGTATACAAGAGAGGAAGGATTTGTTAATATGGACATGTGATGTGTATGGAAGATGACTACTGTACAAAGACAGTGCTGAGCACCCTATGTTAGTGGTACTTGTGGAAGAAGGAGACCAAGGAAATTGGGATGAAGTGGGGAAGGGGCTGACAGGACTGCAGAAGACCTGACCACTTATGTACCCATGGCAAAACATATTGAAACAAAGGTAGTGTTTAGAAGTTGAGATATTTTGAATACTTGTAGGTAGATTGGTCAGCAGAAACAGGAAGATGTCTGTCATATATATATATATATATATATATATATAGGCATAGAAGTGGCTGTATGGTAAGTAGCTTGCTTATGAACCACATGGTTCCAGGTTCAGTCCCACTGTGTGGCACCTTGGGCAAGTGTCTTCTACTATAGCCTCGAGCAGCCAAGCCTTGTGAGTGGATTTGGGAGACGGAAACTGAAAGAAGCCCATTGTATATATGTGATAGCTTCCGTTATCTAGGTGACCAAGTCAGTAGTGGGGATGGGTGCACTGAAAGTGTAACTGCTAGAATAAGAATAGCCTGGGCAAAGTTTAGGGAGCTCTTACCTCTGCTGGTGACTAAAGGCCTCTCGCTCAGAGTAAAAGGCAGACTGTATGATGCATAGGTACGAACAGCCATGCTACATGGCAGTGAAACATGGGCCGTGACTGCTGAGGACATGCGTAAGCTCGTGAGGAATGAAGCCAGTATGCTCCGATGGATGTGTAATGTCAGTGTACATACTCGACAGAGTGTTAGTACCTTGAGAGAAATGTTGTACCTAAGAAGCATCAGTTGTGGTGTGCAAGAAAGACGATTGTGCTGGTATGGTCATGTGGCGAGAATGGATGAAGATAGGTGTGTGAGAAAGTGCCAATCCCTAGCAGTTGAGGGAACCTGTGGAAGAGGTAGACCCAGGAAAACCTGGGACGAGGTGGTGAAGCACGACCTTCGAACTTTAAGCCTCACTGAGGAAATGACCAGCGACCGAGACCTTTGGAAATATGCTGTACGTGAGAAGACCAGGCAGGACAAGTGAGCCCAGCCCACTTATGCATGCCTTTCCTCCCTTGGACACAAAGACCTGTTGAGGCAAGCGAAGTTGATATAGAACCTCATCCGATGACAGGCACCCATGCCAACCCCCTTTGCTTGTGAAGACATGTTGGGGCAAGCGAAATCGAAATCGAAATTGAATTGAACCAGCCAGGACCCCTGGACTGGTGGTACGTAGAAAGCACTATCCGACTCGTGGCCGATGCCAGCGCCACCTCGACTGGCTTCCGTGCCAGTAGCACATAAAATGCACCAATCCAACTGTGGCCGTTGCCAGCCACGCCTGGCACCTGTGCAGGTGGCACGTAAAAAGCACCCACTACACTCACGGAGTGGTTGGCGTTAGGAAGGGCATCCAGCTGAAGAAACATTGCCAGATAAAACTGGAGCCTGGTGCAGCCTTCTGGCTTCCCAGATCCCCAGTTGAACCATCCAACCCATGCTAGCATGGAGAACGGACGTTAAACGATGATGATGATGATGATGATGTTTGTGTGTCTGTGTTTGTCCCCCCAACATCACTTGACAACCGATGCTGGTGTGTTTATGTCCCCGTAACTTAGCGGTTCAGTAAAAGAGACCGATAGAATAAGTACTAGGCTTACAAAGAATAAGTCCTGGGATCGATTTGCTCGACTAAAGGTGGTGCTCCAGCATAGCCGCAGTCAAATGACTGAAACAAGTAAAAGAGTAAAAGAGTTTGACATGGAGCTGGCTAGCAGAGAAATGTCCAGACTCTAGTTGTCTGTTGAGGCATGATTTCTATGGCTGGATGCTCTTCCTAATGCAACCACTTAGCAGAGTGCGATGGGTGTTTTTTTTACATGTTACTGGCACAGGGACCTTTACACAGCGCTGGCAGGTTCTTTTTAAGTGGCACCAGTACTGGAAGATACAAGCCTGTATGTGTGGAAGACATACATACATGTATGTATGTATGTATGTATGTATGTATGTATGTATGTATGTATGTATTTATGTATGTATGCATGCATGCATGCATCATGTATGTATATATGTATGTGAGTATGTATGTATGCATGTGTGTATGTATGTTTGTATGTATGTACATATGAATGTGAGTATGTATGTATGCATGTATGTATGTATGCATGTATGCATGTATGTATGCATGTATGTATGCATGTATGTATGTATGCATGTATGTATGTGTGTGTGTGTGTGTGTGTGTGTGTATGTATGTATGTATGTATGTATGTATGTATGTATGTATGTATGTATGTATGTATGTATGTGTGATCTTTTCTGTTACTGACATTTGCCTATTTTTTAGATTTTGTTCCAATTGTTTTCAAATTTGGTATACTGATGTAGTTTTGTAAGTTAATTATGGAAATGAAATTCAGTTTTTCATAAATTAAAAAATAAGTTAATAGGTTTTAAAGTTTGCAACTTTTGGGTAATTTTAGCCAATCAAAAGCCACTGACGCATTGGTGTTTGTGTCCATAGTAACAAGCTAAACTATTGTCTGCTTAAATTTACTACAACCACTATGTGTATTTTCTCAAGCTATTTTCTTTCATGAGTACCTATATTCCAAACTTTCATTTTTGAAATTTCACTGAAAGAATATATTTGTTGTTTACATGCACACACACACACACACACACACACACACACACACACACACACACACACACACACACACAACACACACACACACACATCATACATTATTCACTGTGTAAAGACCAACGTGGATGACTGAATGGAAGGCAAGAACCATTCTGTCTTTATGGCAGTATATTTACTAGTGAGGTGACCTCTGCTCTGCAAAGCTAGCAGCTGCCTGGTGCTACCTCCTTCATTCAGGTCCTCTCAGCTCACTTATCTCTCATCCTCTTGTCATCCGTATCGTGCCCACCACTTCCTATCCTATCTCAGACATTTCTACTTAGTCTTGCCCCCCACCCACTAGAATATTACTCTTCTGGAATAACTTCTATGTAAGTTGATGTTTAGAGGTGCACTAACCCTTTAGCATTTAAACTGGCCACAAATGACCCAAATATTCTACCTGTTTTTCAGTTCAAACCAGTCAGATCCTGCCTGTCACATCACACCTACCCTAAAATGTCATTTTAATTATAAACTATCACATCACTGAAATCTTGAAGCTACAAGATAATGCATGATTAATTTAAAAAACAATGTGAATAAATAAGCATTACCTTTGACAGAGAAATCTGAATGCTAAATGGTTAAACTATGCCAGTCAGACGAATCTTGGAGTCTGTGAATACTATGAGCACAGACCCTTCCACCAAGCCAAAATCACACCATTAAAATAGACCACCTCTCAACATTTAACTTTATAATCGTCATCAGTCGCTAGGTCCACATGCAGTGTGTTCTACACAATATTTCTATACACGTTCCATGTTTAACTTTATGATGAGAAAGCTAAAGAGGGAGAGCCCTTTTACTGTTGCATGTCTTTCCAGTAACAGATTCAACTCTTCTCCAAATTATATCCTGCGTACAAAATGATGGAATTGTCAATGTTGGGAAGACATATATCATAGGTCAGATAGAACTGCATCGACGTGAGGTCAAATATGAACAATAACAGGAGCTAAGCATCAACAGTGGGTGACGTTCCCTTCATTAATTTATAAAAGTAATTCAAGGGGAGTAACTCTCTGAAACATTGCTCCTTAATTTATTGAAAGAAGACGTTCAAAGTATAACAGATAATAAGAAGGGGGTTCTTAAACTTACGGATACCCGTTTCCCCCAACCTCAAAAAATATTACTGAAATCTCCTCCTCCCCCTGTTTATGAACACGACAACATTTTCCCGTTTTTTCTATGGTGTTGGATACTTTTAAGATCATTTTAGTTTTTATCAAGCTTCGCAATTTATCGTCCCCTTTCTTTTCGATCCTCGCAGCCCCCCCCCCCTACAAGAATGAGTGGGAGCATCCTCTCCATCCTGCTATGAGAAACATTGACCCTAATTACCTGCCATATGCATTCTGGGTCAAATTTTCGTTTTCATTCATTTGGAATTTACAAAAATTTGATATCAATGAACCACGAGGACTGTTTAAAAGGCAGTAGCCATTAACTAATTTTCTGATGTTCTCCCATACTTTCGATATTGGTACATTTTATATTCAATTCAGGTTGGTGCTGGTGGAAAACCCTGGGGGCAGGGATTGACATTTTAAATATGGCTTTCTCCACATATATAAAAATAAAATAGGCAGCTTCAGAAATGTCACTAAGACTACAAGAGAACAATTATGCAGATTTTTAACTGGTTAGAACTAGCAACCAAATCTCCTGCATATAATATTCTACAGTTTTAAAAACAGGTTCCATTTGATATGTTGTCCAAGATAGATAGTATGCACAAAAAACAACAAAAAAACAAACAAACAAAAAATGAGATGGTCGTAGGTGGACTACCCCTTTGAGTGTATATTGCATGCTTATTTAGATTTGACCCTGAGATAAATATTAATCTCATAAGACCCAAATACCAAACTGAGATGCACAGCTTTAATGATGAAAACAAGCAAAAACAAAAATTTATATATAATAAACCAACAAAATGTTTCACTCCTTGACTAAGTGACTAAATCCATCTTGGTCTACTATGCTTTGACAGCACTGGAACCTGGAGGCTTGCAGGAGCAAACCGGTCAGTGGATGAACTGTAATATACCTCCAGTGTCACTCCAATCCTCCTTGCTCCTATATTGTTAATCACTGATTGCTGAAGTGTGTAGTATTGTCTTCAAATAAAAAGCTGCATGATATATGTAGAGCACAGATCTGTAGTAGTTTATCTTTTAGCATTCAGATTACTCTGTTAAGTGTAATGCTTATTAACACTTTCACTCTTGTATTTGTTTCAGTCATTTGACTGCAGCCTTGCTGGAGCACTGCCTTTAGTTGAACAAATCAACCCCAGAACATATTCTTTGTAAGCCTAATACTTATTCTATCAGACTCTTTTGCTGAACTACTAAGTTATGGGGATGTATACACATGGTTGTCAAGAGATGGTTGAAGCACAAACACAGGCATACAAACATATACATACACACACACACATACACACACACATGCACGCACACACACACACACACACACATGCATGCACACATATACACACACATACGACGGGCTTCTTTCAGATTCTGTCTACTAAATCCACTCACAAGGCTTTGGTTGGCCTGAGGCTATAGTAGAAGACACCTGCAGCAGGTGCCATGCTGTGGGACTGAACCTGGAACCGTGTGGTTGGGAAACAAGCTTCTTACCACACAGCCACTCCTACTTATATTGTTTTGAATAAATCTTGCATTATCTCATAGCTTTGAAATTTTGATGATATGATCGTTCATTTTTGGACTGACATTGTAGGGGAGATGTGACAGGTAGAATTTGGTGGTTTTAAACATGCAACAGATAGAATATTTGGGCTAGATATGACCTGTTTAAGTGCTGAAGGGTTACACACATTTGGTTAACTGACAAGTTAGGTGAATCAAAGATCTGCTTGTTTGGGACGGTCCAAAGTAAATTAACAACATTATCAACAGCAACAACAACAACAGCAGCAGCAGCCATTCAAGAATTTGGACCTGGAGATCTCCATTTCCAGTGACTTCGAGGGCCACCTCCCAGTGGTGTCGGGGTGTCAACGAAGAGCCCTCGACTACAACAAGACGACCAAAGTTTTTTTTTTCCAAGGTCTGGGGTCTCCTGCCCCTAAGCCCAAGACCATCATCTAATCACCCTTACCTGTCTTGTTGCTTAACAACAACAACAGCAGCAGCAATAGCAACAAAGCAAAACTCCGAATCAAAACGAAGTTTTGAGGGGACAATATGTTTAATGTTGAATGTTGGAAGCGGGTCACCATAGACATGAGAATATAATAAAGTTAGAAACTGAACAGACTTAAACCAATGCCACAATAGTCTCTACATCTCTAGCTCAATGGAGTAAAGACCAATGTAATAATGGTAACATGTCTAAGACTTCTGTAGTGGCCATAGTGCAACCTTATTTGAGCTTTGTTAGTAATTAATGAGAGCTGAACCATTTCCTGGTCTTTATGAAGAATGCTAGTCTTAAGAATATAGTTTATATCAATTATATATGAGGCAGGTCAAGAAAATTTGTAAAGACCTAACAGTTTTATTTTTTAGTGTTTTATTTGTGTTGTAATTGTTGTTGTTGTTACTGCTGTTACTACTGTGGCTGGATGTTATTGTTGTCATCGTTGTTGTTGTTATTGTTGTTGTTGTTGTGTGGTGGTGGTGGTGGTGATGGAGGTGGTGGTGGTTGTAGTGTAGGAATTGTGTTGGGGCAAGCCTAGTTTTCTCTGACATTGTGTAGTGATTGTGTTATTGAAGGAGACTCAGTGCTTTGCTGTTAATTAACTCTTTAGTATTTGGATTATTCTGTTAAATGCACTGCTTAATGAAATCTCAATGATGTGATTGCTTGTTTTTAGAAAGACATTGTAAGGCAGGTGTGAGAGGCTGGATCTGGTATATTGAACATAAAAATAGATAGAATATTTGGGCCTGATGCAACTGATTTAAATGCTAAAAGGAGGATATTTTTTATTTGTATTGTACCCTTTTGTAGGTGAAGAATAAGGAAGAGTTTACCGAAGGACTGCTGCAATAAGTTTGTGAATCTGAGAGAGGAATATTTTGAATAAAATCATAATTCACCGATTCTCCAGTATTTTCTTTTACCCAACGCCAGGAACTTTTCAGCACAACTTTGTAGTACACATTTTTACTTATTCTCTTATTCTCTTATTCTTTTCAGTCATTTGACTGCAGCCATGCTGGAGCACTGCTTTTAGTCGAAAATAATCGACTCCAGCACTTATTCTTTGTAAGCCTAGTACTTATTCTATCACTCTCTTTTTGCCAACCCACTAAGTTATGGGAATGTAAACACACCAACATTGGTTGTGAAGTGGGTGGCCAAACACAGACACACAAATACATACATATATCTATATCTATTTCCATCCATCCATCCATCCATATATATTTCATTGGTAAGAAAGTTCTTGGACAAGTTATGGTTGCAAGTCATTGAAGCCGATCCAATTCAAACTGCACGTCAACTCGCGGTACATTTTGGCGTCTTCCATGTCACGATCATCAACCACCTGCATCATTTCGGCAAGGTCAGCAAGCTTGTAAAATGAGTGCCACATGAATTGACTGAAGCGAACAGACAAGCATGTGTCACTGTCTGCTCTGGCAAAGCCGAAGATTCGATTGGTCGGAGTCAGTAATCACTATGGATGAAAAGTGGGTACTGTACTCCAACGTGAGGTGCAGGCGATCCTGGTGTAGCAAAGATCAACAGCCAAAACCTTTGCTAAATGACCGCTTGTGCAAAAGAAGGTTATGATCTCACTTTGGTGGGATTGCTGTGGTGTGATTATGTTGGGTCTTCTCCCATGCAATACCTATTTCTTTATTACCCACAAGGGGCTAAACATAGAGGGGACAAACAAGAACAGACATAGGTATTAAGTCGATTATATTGACCCCAGTGCGTAACTGGTACTTAATTTATCGACCCCGAAGGGATGAAAGGCAAAGTTGACCTCGGCGGAATTTGAACTCAGAACGTAGCAGCAGACGAAATACCGCTCAGCATTTCGCCCGGCCAGCTAACGTTTCTGCCAGCTTGCCGCCTCCCATGCAATACCACCATTGACAAGGAAGTCTACTGTGAACAAAGCAACCGTCTAAAGATCATGCTGGCCAAAAATCACTCAAATTTGAAGAATATAATTTACCACCAAGAAAATGTGCCAGCACATCATGCAAAGAAGACGTCAGAGAAGCTGGAGGAGGTAGGCTGGGGGATTATGGTGCACTCACCGTACTCTCCTGACCTTGCCCCTTCTGACTACCTCTTATTCTCTGCCTTGCAACGTGTGACTGGCTGGCACCAGTGATGTCACATCTCATTTCTACAGCTGAGTGAACTAGAACAACTGGGAATAAAGTGTCTTGCTGAAGAACATAACACACAGCCCGGTCCAGGAACTGAACACACTACCTCATGATTGTAAGCCCGATGCTCTGACCACTGAGCCATGCACTTTCTTTGTTTACATACAGGGGCTATAATTATATTATATTTGAGCATGATATTATACCTACTAACATCATACCAATATCATGCCAATGTTATACCAATATTACCAATGTTACTAATACCAAAAAGGCGGTGAGCTGGCAGAACCATTAGCATGCTGAGCAAAATGCTCAGTGGTATTTCGCTTGTTGCTACCTTCTGAGTTCAAATTCTGCCGAGGTCAACTTTACCTTTCGTCTTTTTGGAATCAATGAAATAAGCACCAGTTATGCATTGGGGTCGATATAATCGACTATCTCCTCCCCCAAATTTCTGGCCTTGTTCCTATAATAGTAAGGATTATTATTACCATTATTATTACTATTATTATTATTATATTAAGGTGGCGAGTTGGCAGATTCATTAGCGCGCTGGATGAATGCTTAGCAGTATTTCACCCATCACTACATTCTGAGTTCAAATTCTGCCGAGGTCAACTTTGCCTATCATCCTTTTGGGGTCAATAAATTAAGTACCGGTGAAACATTGGGGTTGATGTAATTGACTTATGCCCTCCACCAAAATTTCCGCCCTTGTGGCAAAATTTGAAACCATAATTATTATTATTATTATTTTTATTATTATTATTATTATTATTATTATTATTAATAGAGCTTCAAATGCGGTGAGGTGGCAGAATTGTTACCATACTGGGCAACATTCTGTCCATCCATATGTTCTAAGTTCAAATTCCACTGAGACAGACTTTGCCTTCCATCCTTTTGGGGCCAATAAAATAAGTACCAGTTGAGAACTGGGGTTGATGTAATCATCTTACACTCTTCCCTGAATATGCTGGCTTTGTGCTAAAATTTGAAAATCCATATTGATGCCAATAGGGCTGTGAATGGGCAGAATTGTTTGCATGCTGGGCAAAATGCTTAGTGGTATTTTGTCTATCTTTACATTCTGAATTTAAATTCTGCCAAGGTTGTCTTTCCTCTTTCATTCTTTCATGG
>NC_043016.1:29351963-29364463 GCF_006345805.1 Octopus sinensis | reverse complement strand
TGCATTGAACTCCTCATTCACATAATCACTGAACCTGGAGCTTAACTATTGTCTGTCCATAGCACTTAATCAGCATTACCTGACACCTTTGGGTCTTATTGACACCATTACCTCTCATATATATATATGTATATACACTCACACACACATACATGTACACATATGAACAAACACTTATATTTAAACACATCCATCTGTTCATCTTTACATAATGTGCACATAATTATATTTCCACCACTGTCATTAACTATCAGATATGTGCCACCACCATCACCACCACCACCACCGCCACTGCTGCCACTGCCACTACTGCTGCTTCAACTGCTGCCACTGCCACTGCTGCCACTGCTGCCGCTGCTGCCGCTGCCGCCACTGCTGCCGCTGCTGCCGCTGCCACTGCTGCCGCTGCTGCCACCACCGCTGCCGCCACCACCGCCGCCACCGCCGCCGCCACCACCACCACCACCACCATCATCATCATTATAATAAAGGTGGTGAGCTGGCAGTATTGTTCGCACACTGAATGAAATCCTTAGTGATATTTCGCCTATCACTATGTGCTGAGTTCAAATTCCACTGAGGGCATCTTTGCCTTTCATCCTTTTGGGGTTGATAAAATAAGTACCAGTGAAGCACTGGGGTCAATATAATTGACTAGTCTCCTCTCCCAAAATTTCAGGCCTTGTGCCTTTAGTAGAAAAGATAATTATTATTATCATTATTATTATTATTATTATTATTATTATTATTATTATTATTATTATTATTATTATTATTATTATTATTATTATTATTATTATATAGTTCTGAGTTCATATTTTTTCTCATCCTTCTGAAATCCATACAATAACATGTCAGTCACCTCACAATTGCTGATCTTCTGCCTAACACACACACACATGTGCGTGTGTGTGTGTGTGAGTGTATGTGTGTAATATTGGATTTTCAGATAAATTTGTTTATAATTTTTTTCATTTATTTTAATCCATTTCTATGAATTAAGATGAAAATATTTTTTATCATAATGTTTTATGGATGTTCTTTCCTTCGTAGATCTATTCTTCCTCGACAACTTTTTGTTTACTGTTTTGAAATTTAAATAAATTTGACTTTTTTGCAGACATATGAAGATGGAGTGCCAAGTAGAAAAAAAAATTTGATAATCCAATATATATTGGACTATGGTTCATAATTGTATGAAAAGAAGAAAGAAAAAAATAGAAGACACAGGCATACTAAGGAATGACAAACAAAATGTATTAGTTTGCTGCTCATGAAAAATGGAAGAAGTTTTTGACATTTCGAGCCTATGCTCTTCTACAGAAAAGAATGAGGAACGAAACCATGAAGAGAAGGAAATAAAAAAGGAGAGAGGAAAAAATAAACATATCTGGATTAACAATTGCAAATGTTGAATGGAATACTGGACTAAAAGAAAAAGTCAGTTTGAAAAGAGTGATGAAAGGAGAGAAAGGAAGAAAGGAAAGAAAGAATGAATGAAAGAGAGAGAGAGAGAAAGAAAAAAAAGAAAGAATGAATGAAAGGATAAAAGGAATAAAGAAAAGTTTTTTATGTGAATTTGACTGGAGATTCTTGTGATTAAAACTGACATTTTATTTCAGTTTCTCACTTCAACCATAATTGGAAGCCATGAAAGAAAATAAAATATTAAGTTCTTTTTGTTAATCTTACATCTTTTATTTATTCATCTATTCATTCATTCTTTCATTCATTCATTCATTCATTCATTCATTCATTCTTTCCTTTATATATCTATTCCTTAGTTTAAGATGTGGCTGTTGGTAATGTTGATGGTGGTGATGATGGTGGTGCCAGTGGTGATGTTGTTGTTGTCAGTGGTGGCAGTAGCAGTGATGTTGATGTTGGTGAAGATAGCCGAGGAAATATTTCCAGTTGACTGCCTCCCCACCCGTCCCCACATGCGATTCCTTTGATGTGAGGCCACCAACAGTGGTTCTGCTTGATGTGCCTGTCATGATTTTCATTCTCAGAGTCTGGTGTTCTTCAGTTAAATAAATCAATCAACCTCTATGGAAGCCCACATCATCATCATCACAATTATTTACAAGTGTAATTCAATTGTGACACCGACATGGGACATGTTACTGTGAACTTGGAATGGTGGCAGCCAATACCGTAGACCACATAAACTTACTATAGACATCAATGACACAAATTAACACTTCGATATTTGGTAAAATTCTAAAAACAGAGGAATGATACAATCATAATTCTTCCAACACACTGACTTTACTGGATTATAGCAAAAAAAAACCCCAAAAAAACCCCAAGAATTTCATTCAGCTAATTCATGTTGACATACAATACCATTACTGATCTTATTTGGGTCTAACCCTGACAGTTCGGAGATTTTGTTATGGTTCATTTTGGCTGTAATTATTGTTGTTTTGCTTTTGCTATCATTTGTATGTTCATTGTTATTGTTTTTATGTTTGCCTCTGTGACTGTGTGTGTGTGTGTGTGTGTGTGTGTGTGTAGCCTGCCAAAATTCTTTGCCCTTTCTCTCATGTTTTTCTTTCATCTATGATGATTCTTTACTCTTGCCAATTACATGGTGACATCACTAATACTAGAGCCACAGATAGCACCCAGTATATTCTATAAAATGGTTGGTGTAATAAAAAAAGGCATTCAGCTTTAGAAACCTTGCCAACACTGAGACATTGGAATATGGCGTAGCAGTCATGTTGGAACATGTCAAAGCGTCCAACCAATGCAAAACATGGAAGGCGGATACAAAAATGATGTTGATGATGATGATGATAATGATATTGACAATGATGACAACGACAAAGATGATGATGACAAGGATGATGATGATGATGATGATGATGGTAGAACACAACTTTATATGTGTGTTTACCAATTCTTATTTCTTTATTGCCCACAAGGGGCTAAACATAGAGAGGACAAACAAGGACAGACAAAGGTATTAAGTCGATTGCATCGACCCCAGTGCATAACTGGTACTTAATTTATCAACCCCGAAAGGATGAAAGGCAAAGTCTACCTTGGCGGAATTTGAACTCAGAACATAATGGCAGATGAAATACTGCTAAGCATTTCGCCCGGTGTGCTAACATTTCTGCCAGCTCGCTGCCTTAAAGTGTGTTTACCAATTCTACCAATCAATACCCACCAATTTGTTACAATATTCTTAATTCTTTCTAAGTTTTGATTCAAGGCCTGAAATTTTGGTTGGGAGAGGGGCTAGTCGATTACATCACCCCCACCCCTGCAATATCATCATTTCTGATACGATAAAAAGTGAAGTCAACACTCAGCAACATTTAAACACAGAATGTGAAGCCAAAAGAAGTGTGACTAAGCATTTTTGTCCAAAATGCTAATGATTCCACCAACTTTCCACCTTTAAATAATCATTTCTAAGATTGGTACAAGGTCGAAGTTTCAGAGGAGGAAATTATTCCATTTTTGACATTGTACATATTTTATTTTATCAAACCAAATCAAAGTAGATGAACATCAATGGAATTTGTATCTTTGTGGTACCAGTACCGGTGGCACACAAGAAAACCATCCGAACGTGGCCGTAGCCAGTACCGCATCGACTGGCCTCTGTGATGTGGGCACATAACAAACACCATCCGATCGTGGTGGCCCCTACCTGGGACGTAGTCAGTCCACCTGTGCATACCTCTCCTTCTTGTGACACTTGTGAAGACCTGTTGAGGCAAGTGAAAATCAACAAATCAAAAAATCAAAACAAATCAAAATAGATGAACATCAATGGAATCTGTATCTCTGTGGTACCAGTGCCGGTGGCACACAAGAAAAACATCCGAACGTGGCTGTAGCCAGTACCGCATCGACTGGCCTCCGTGCTGTGGGCACATAACAAACGCCATCCGATCGTGGCCGTTCGCCAGCCTCATCTGGCACCTGTCCGAAGACCCGGCAAGACTAGTCAGGCCATAGCCCGTGGCCCCTTCCTGGGACGTAGTCAGTCCACCTGTGCATACCTTCCTTCTTATGACACTTGTGAAGACCTGTTGAGGCAAGTGCTAATCAAATCAAATGACACTTGTGAAGGCCTGTTGAGGCAAGTGATAATAATAATAATAATAATAATAATCATAATCAAATCAAATCAAAACAAATCAAAATAGATGACATCAATGGAATTGTATCTTTGTGGTACCAATGCCGGTGGCACACAAGAAAACCATCCGACGTGGCGGTAGCCAGTACCACATCGACTAGCCTCCGTGCTGTGGGCACGTAACAAACACCATCCGATCGTGGCCGTTCGCCATCCTCATCTGGCCCTGTGTTGGTGGCACATAAAAACACCATCCAAAGACCCGGCAAGACTAGTCAGGCCATAACCCGTGGGCCCTACCTGGGACGTAGTCAGTCCACCTGTGCATACCTTCCTTCTTATGACACTTGTGAAGACCTGTTGAGGCAAGTATGTGACACTTGTGAAGACCTGTTGAGGCAATGTGTGACAGTTGTGAAGACCTGTTGAGGCAAGTGAAAATCAAACCAAATCAAAATAGATGAACATCAATGGAATTTGTATCTTTGTGGTACCAGTGCCGGTGGCACACAAGAAAACCATCCGAACGTGGCCGTAGCCAGTACCGCATCGACTGCCTCCGTGCTGTGGGCACGTAACAAGCACCATCCGATCGTGGCCGTTCGCCAGACTCATCTGGCACTTGTGTCGGTGGCACATAAAACACCCATCCGAGCGTGGCCGTCTGCCACCTCGTCTGGCACCTGTGTCGGTGGCACATAAAAACACCATCCGAGCGTGGCCGTTCGCCAGCCTCGTCTGGCACCTGTGTCGGTGGCACATAAAATCACCCACTACACTCTCGGAGTGGTTAGCGTTAGGAAGGGCATCCAGCTGTAGAAACACTGCCAGATCTGACTGGCCTGGTGCAGCCTTCGGGCTCCCCAGACTCCAGTTGAACCGTCCAACCCATGCTAGCATGGAAAGCGGACGTTAAATGAGGATGATGATGATGATGAACTCCAGAGAGAGAAAAGGCCAAGCTAACTTTTGTAGGGTTTGTACTATACAATTTAAAGAATCTTAACCAATACTGTACATCATTTTTTTTCTGATGTCCAAGCAAATTTACTTTAATAATAATAATGATGATGATGATCCTTTCTGCTATAGGCACAAGGCCTGAAATTTGGTGGGAGGGGGCAGTTGATTAGATCGATTCCAGTACACAACTGGTACTTAATTTATTGATCCCGAAAGGATGAAAGGTAAAGTTGACCTCAGGAAAGTTTGAACTCAGAATGTAAGGATGGATGAAATACCTATTTCTTTATTACCCACAAGGGGCTAAACATAGAGGGGACAAACAAGGACAGACATAGGTATTAAGTCGAATACATCGACCCCAGTGCGTAAGTGGTGCTTAATTTATCGACCCCAAAAGGATGAAAGGCAAAGTCGACCTCGGCGGAATTTGAACTCACAACGTAACGGCAGACGAAATACCGCAAAGCATTATGCCCGGCGTGCTAACGCTTCTCCCAGCTCACCGCCTGGATGAAATACCATTAAGCATTTTGTTTGGCATGCTAATGATTCTGCCAGCTCGCTGCCTGATAAGAACAATAATAATAAATGCCCTGATGTGGTACCAGGCAGTGCCTCTCGTGGATTTTGATCTTAACTGACTGGAAGTGTTATCATGTACATTGTTTTGTCTTGGTATAAAAGATGGGCTACAGCAAATATTCTGCTCAGTACCACAGATTTGCTTGTCCAATGTTTGACCTTAACCAGTTGAGCATGTCCCTTAGTGGCTGACGATATGTGCATCTCTGATCACGAGCAGAAGTAGTGGGGGAGCATCATAGCCATGTGTTGAGAGGAATTCTTTGGGGTTTGGTTAATTCACCTTTGGAAACATGGGTGTTTCATTCAACATCCTTAAACAACCCTTATTCAGGGACCTTTTGAACAGGATGGGTTACTTGACCAGAAGAAAATTCTAACTGGTCCTCACCTGCAAGGTCATGTGCTGTTTACCTTGATATGAAATCACCACATCGCCAGACGTAGTCATGATGAGTATACTGGACAGTGTGTATATTTTACCCCAGTGTCACTTTGATGGCATGCACTGCTCTCTCACTCAATAATAATAATAACAATAATAATAATAATAATCATCATCATTATCATCATCGTTTAACGTCTGCTTTCCATGCTAGCATGGGTTGGATGGTTCAACTGGGGTCTGTGAAGCCAGAAGGCTGCACCAGGCCCAGTTTGATCTGGCAGTGTTTCTACAGCTGGATGCCCTTCCTAACGCCAACCACTCCGGCCATGATCGGATGGTGCTTTTTACGTGCCACCAGCACGGAAACCAGATGAAGCTGGCAACGGCCACGATCGGATGGTGCTTTTTATGTGTCACCGGCACGGAGGCCAGTCAGGGCAGCGCTGTGTACGGCTACATAATAATAATAATAATAATAATAATAATAATAATAATAATAATAATGATAATAATAATGATAATAATAATAGGGGTTTCATATTTTGGCACAAGGCCAGCAATTTGAAGGGAGGGGGTAAGTTAAATACATTGACCCCAGTGCTCAACTGCTATTTATTTTATTGACTTTGAATGGATAAAAGGCAAGCACAACTTCAGCGGAATTTGATCTCAGAACATAAAGATGGATGAAATGCTGTTAAGCATTTTGCATGGCATTCTAATAATTCTGCCAGCTCACCATCTTCACCACAACAATAATAATTATCTTTAATTTAAACACAAAACCAATAATTTTGAGGATTGGGGAAGACTAGACAATTACATTGACCCCCCCCCCCAGTACATGACTGGTACTTTATTCTATCAACTTCTGGAAAAGTGACAGGCAAAGTTGAGCTTTTAACCAGATTGGAATTCATAAGCTGATTCAGTCACAGAATAATAGTTATTTGGTGATTTCTTACATTGTTACTAGGTGTAGGAGTGGCTGTATAGGCATAGGCATAGCTGTGTGGTAAGAAGTTTGCTTCCAAACCATGTGGCTTCAGGTTCAGTCCCACTGCGTGGCACCTTGGGTAAGAGTCTTCTACGATAGCCTCATGCCGACCAAAGCCTTGTAAGGGGATTTGGTAGATGGAAACTGAAAGAAGCCCATCATATATATATGTAGCACATCGTATATATATATATATATATATATATATGTATGTGTGTATGTGTTTGTGCGTCTGTGTTTGTACCCCCAACATTGCTTGATAACCAATGCTGGTGTCTTTATGTCCCTGTAACTTAACAGTTCAGCAAAAGAGACCAATAGAATAAGTACTAGGCTTACAAAGAATAAGTCCTGGGGTCGATTTGCTCAACTAAAAAAGGCGGTGCTCCAGCATGGCCACAGTCAAATGACTGAAACAAGTAAAAGAGTAAAAATAGTATGTATATATTTGTGTATGTGTGTGTACCCCACTAATGCTTGACAATCGATGCTGGCATGTTTATGCCCCACTAACTTATCAGTTTGGCAAAAGAGGCCGATAGAATAAGTACTAGGCCTACAAAGAATAAGTCCTGGGGGTTGATTTGTTCAACAAAAAGGCTCTGCTCCAGCATGGCTACGGTCAAATGACTGAAACAAGAAAAAGAATAAAAGAATAAACTAAAATAAGAAATAGCAAGGACGACAACCAATTCTACAGACCGCAATACATAACTGGTACATCTTTGTTTATCTATGAATAATGATAAGTAAAATTGATCTCTATGTGATGTGAACTCTAACCTTGACAAGTTAGTCTTTGCCTAGTCATTGTTAATTTGCAGACATTTCCTAAATCAATGGACAGTCTGAAGAATAAAAAAACAAAAGTCAGTCTAGGTATTAGAGATTTAATCTCTGTTGAGGATTTTTGCTGACTAATACAACATAATCTCTTGTCGATGGATTAGTTTGTTAATCCGACTACTGGCTTGTTATAGTGTTGGATGTAGTAGAGGTAGTGGTCTGGTGTTGATGATGGTTGTGTTGATTGTATTAGTAGTGGTAAGAGTGGTGGTGGTGATGCTGGTGGGTGTATTGTTAATGGTTGATGTAGTGGTAGTGATGTTGGTGGTGGTACTGGTGGCTGTGTTGGTAGTTGTGGTATTCATGGTTGTGATGTTGATGGTGGTGGCAATGGTGGTGATAGTGGTGGTGTGGGTGGTAGTTGTATCTGGGTTTTTGTTGGGATGGTGGTGGTAGTAGTAGTGGTGTTGGTTATTGCAACAGTAGTGATGCTGAAGATGGCAGTGTAGGCAGTTGTAATGGTGGTGGTGGTGGTGGTGGTGGTGGTGGTAATGGCAATAATGTTGGGGTTGATGTTGGTAATAGGGTGGCAGTGATGATGATGGTAGTGGTGGTGGCAGTGGTGAGGTGGTGGTAATGATAGTGATTATGATAATGATGATGATAACGATGGTGGTAGTAGTGGTGGTGGTGGTGGTAGTTTCATTGGTGGTGATGGTGGTGATGGTGGTGTTGGTAATGTTGATCTTAGTGTTGGTGGTGGTGGTGATGGTGGTGGTAATATTGATGATGATGACAGTGATAGTAGTAATAGTAATGGTAGTAGTGGTGGTGTTGGTCATATTACTGATGGTGTTGGTATTGGTGGTGGTGGTGGTAGTTGTAGTGCAAACATTGAGTTGGTTTCAGAGTCCGTGACATGGAAATGTATTTTCTTTTAAAGTCTGAAACTGGGACATTAATAAAAAACAAAAAGCATCATCATCATCATAGCCATCATTACAGTTATCATCATCATTATCAGCATCTCATCACCACAACCACTACCACCAGCACTACCACCAGCACTACCATAAGAATCATCCTCTCCCCAACCACTTCCAACATCACCAAACCATTGTCATCATTGTTGTTATCACCATTGTTGTCATCGTTGTCATAGTTGTCCTCCTCCTCCTCCTCCTCACTACCACCACCATTATCATCATCATCATTGCCATCATCATCAGCAATAGCAGTAGCAACAAGCTACTCCTCCTCCTCCTCCTCCTCCTCACTGCCAGACTCCACCACAACCACCACCAACCACCACCAACCACCACTATCACCATCAGCAGCAGCAACTGCAGGAGCCACAGCAACAACAGCACAGTAGCAGCATCAGTTGTTTTATCGATAGTATAGCTGCAGCAGATGCAGCAGCCACAACAGCAGCAGCAGCAAGAACAGTAGCAATATCAACAGTAGGATCCACAGTTATCCCTGGTTCTCTCCCTGCCCTCTCCTTTCTCCGTGTATACTGATCAAAATTCTATCGTTCTTTTTTGCTGAACTGCATAGTTATGGGGACATAAACACACCCGTATCAGTTGTCAAGCGATGTTGGGGGAACAAACACAGACACGCAAACACACACACACACACACACACACACACACACACACACAAACACACACATATATATACATCATCATCATCATCATCATCGTTTAGCATCCGCTTTCCATGCTAGCATGAGTTGGACAGTTCAACTGGAGTCTGGGAAGCGAGAAGGCTGCACCAGGCCCAGTCTGATCTGGCAATGTTTCTACGGCTGGATGCCCTTCCTAACGCCAACCACTCCGTGAGTGTAGTGGGTGCTTTTTACGTGCCACCGGCACAGGTGCCAGACGAGTCTGGCAAATGGCCATGATGAGCTTCTTTCAGTTTCCGTCTACCAAATCCATTCACAAGGCTTTGGTCAGTCTGAGGCTATAGTAGCAGACACTTGCTGAAGGTGCCATGCAGTGGGACAGAACTCAGAACCATGTGGTTGGTAAGCAAGCTACTTACCACACTGCCACTCCTATACCTAAATTCACAGTATAAATACAGTGGATATATAGTGTGTGGTAATCATATTGTACAAAAATTCCATGTTTTCTTTCTGCATATTGTGTCCTGTCTCTGACTCTGAAGTCACTAATCACTAATCTATGTTGGAAAGTGTATTCTAAGTGCATTCTTCACAAGAAATGTTTTATTTTTGTAATCTCCCTGTTCTGATTTCTGGTACGAATGAAATTTATCTGACTTGCATGTCCACCAGATTGGTAGGTGATGAGGTAATTAGCTGTTTCATGAAGCGCATGTTACAAATTGTTAAATCAGTTATATCACAAAACTCTAAGAATCTTCTTCTTTGCGCCCTTTTAAAGCCTAGCCAGGCTCATGGGCCTGGTTTCCCGGTTTCTATGGCGTATGTGTTCCCCAGCTGGACGAGACGCCAGTCCATCGCTGCATTACTCCTTTTTGCCAGCTGAGTGGACTGGAGCAATGTGAAATGAAGTGTTTTGCTCCAGAACACAATGCGTCACCTGGGTCCAGGAATTGAAACCACAATCTTACGATCATGATGCTGACACCCTAACCACTAAGCCATGCACCTCCACCTAAGAATCTTACTCCCTCTTTATTTCTTGAACCATATCTGTAGTCTCTGAAATGATACACAAACCATCATGTCCATGTAAATTGTCAGCCATGTTAAGGAAGCTCATTGTCAACTGTCATTATGTTAAGCTGCAGCAAGTTATCATAATGGCAGTCCTTCTAGTCATTTATTTATCTTGTTTGTGGACCACATCTGGAAATAATTTGCTGATGAGTTACCTGTAACTAGTCTCATCTCAATTTCAATTCCTGGACCCAGGTGACGCATTGTGTTCTGGAGCAAAACACTTCATTTCCTAGGATTCACACAATCTATACACACATTTATGTTTGTCCCGGCAGGACAAGTGAATGCCTGGCAAGACAAGTGACCTGGCAGGACAAGTGACCCGGCAGGACAAGTGAGACCATAACCCATGGCCTCTACCTGGGTTGTAGCTGGTCCACTTATGCATACCTTTCCTTCTTGGGACACAAAACTACTTGTGAAGACCTGTTGAGGCAAGTGAAAATCAAAATCAAAATCGATCTACATCAAATGGAAATTGCAGCTGTGATACCAATGCTGGTGGCACGTAAGAGAACCATCCGAACATGGCCGTTGCCAGCGCCACCCCGACTGGCTTCCATGCCGGTGGCACATAAAAAGCACCATCCGATTGTGGCCATTGCCAGCCTCACCTGGTCTCTGTGCCGGTGGCACATAAAAAGCACCATCCGATCGTGGCCGTTTGCCAGCCTTGTCTGGCACCTGTGCCGGTGGCACGTAAAAGCACCTACTACACTCACGGAGTGGTTGGCATTAGGAAGGGCGTCCAGCTGTAGAAACATTGCCAGATCAGACTGGGCCTGGTGCAACCTTCTGGCTTCCCAGACCCCAGTTGAACCGTCCGACCCATGCTAGCATGGAAAGCAAATGCTAAACGATGATGATGATGATTACATTTAATTTGCCATCATTTCTTCATTTTCCAACACTCTGTCACATATACTACCTATTGAGACCCCACCCCACCCTTCGGTCATGACTGACCTTGGGATTGCACCTAGAGAGTTACCCTCCAGACACAAGTCCAGGCAAGGTTGTTTCTGGAAGACCAGCAGTCACCCCTGCATACCAGCCTCTCCTCTCCCTTGTTATCCAAGGGAAAGGCAAATCCCGATATAGCTTGGCACCTGTGACATCGCAACTCATTTCTACAGCTGAGTGAACTGGAGCAATGTGAAATAAAGTGTCTTGCTCAAGAACACAACACACAGCCCTATCTAGGATTTGAACTCACAACCTCATGATTGGAAGCTCGATGCTCTAACCACTGAGCCATGCGCCTTCACACCATATACTACGAAAGTGCTGTATATTACTGCTACCAATTAGAATTACTAATGTTATGATTGTTGTTATTGCTGTTACAAGTGTTATCATTGTTAAGTGAGTCACCTCAGGATCCTGATCTGAGAGAGAGAGAGAGACTGGCAGAGAGGTGGAGGGTTGGGCTATCAGGTGCATGATGTGTGTGTGTGTGTGTATTATGGGATGCAGATAAGACAATGGTAGTCCCAGGGGGTGGAAAACTGAGGCTGTTACTTATCAAAACAGTGAATAAGAATAGACTTCTGGTATTTACTGGTGGGAGTAATCAGTGTTGGTACATTGAGGCTGTGCAGCAGTCAAGAATTTCAAATGCATGAGGAAAAAAGAAAAGAGAGAGAGAGAGAGAGAGAGAGAGAAGAGAGAGAGAGAGAGAGAGAGAGAGGAGAGAGAGAGAGAGAGAAAGAAAGCGAGAGACACACACTCATATGCACACACCCACGCATGTACACATGCACACACATGCACACACATACACACGCACACACACATGCACACTCACACATGCACACACACACACACATGCATGCACACATACACACACACACACATAGAAGGTGGGGTAGAATATATAAAACAAACATCACAGAAAAAGGAGTGAATTCTAGAAATGGAAACAAAAAACAAAACTAAAAACAAACGAAAAATGTGA
>NC_043016.1:29326963-29346963 GCF_006345805.1 Octopus sinensis | reverse complement strand
AGTCAAATGACTGAAATGTGAAAAAGAATAAAATAATTTGAAACAAGACAGTTTAAAAAAAAAAGAGAAAAGAGCAGCTATTTAAATATAATCAGGGTTTCCCTCTTTCTAGTAGAAGTTGGACACAGAGGTTTATTGGATCCAGACTGATGGTAACTGCTGTTAATTGAGGCCAATCATTGTCAAGCAAAAGCCATCCTGAAAGAAATCTCAGCAAGTCGAGAGAACCAGCAATTGGATATAGCTGGAAAAGGATGATGAAACCAGACTGGCAAGGTGTTGTGTGGGTGTGATGCTGGTACATGTTTGCCTATATGCCAAGTAAGACCTGCATGACTCAGTGGTGATGATACCAGAATGGACTTAAAATGGAATATTAGTCAGTCAATCCAGTAGGAGGGGCATTGCATAACATTAGTGAAAGAGCGAAAGTGCAATGTAAAGCTGCCGAGAAGAAGCCCTAAAACAGTGCACATTCTCTGTTCATGATTCCTGAAATTTATTGGTATTTGGTATGCAGAGTATTTGATTGACTGCACTTACACAAGCAAGCCAATTCTAAGTTTCTTCTTTCTCCTTGTATTGTTCATTGCTGGAGAAACTAGAATCTTCCATGAGGACCTCTTGGGTTGCAGTGGACAAATGACAATCTGATGTCCTGTGGTTTGTTGATACTCTTTTATTCTTTTACTTCTTTCAGTCATGTGACGGTGGCCATGCTGGAACACCGCCTTCAGTCGAGCAAATCAACCCCAGGACTTATTCTTTGTAAGCCTAGTACTTATTCTATCAGTCTCTTTTGCTGAACCACTACGTTACAGGAACATAAACACACCAGCATCGGTTGTCAAGCGATGTTGGGGGGACAAACACAGACACACAAACACACACACTTATATATATACATATACATATGTACGACGGGCTTCTTTCAGTTACTGTCTACCAAATCCACTCATAAGGCTTTGGTCAGCCTGAGGCTATAGACGAAGACACTTGCCCAAGGTGTCACACAGTGGGACTGAACCCAGAACTATGTGGTTTGTAAGCAAGCTAATTACCACTCCTGCGCCAGATATGTAATAGTTTGTATGTCTGTGGCAATTTGTACTAATATTCTAGCATGGCTATGTTGTAAGAAGTTTGCTTTCTAACCACATGCTTTTTGGTTCAATCCTGCTACGTGATACCTTGGGCAAGTGTCTTGTACTATAGCCCTGGGTTCATCAAAACCTCGGGTGTAGATTTGGTAGATGGAAACTGAAGAAGCCTTTCTAGTACTTTACTAGGTTCATGTTCATACTATTTATCTGTATATTCAAATCCTAGCTTTCCACATAACTCCCACTGGATTACTCTCCCTAGGTTGTCATGTCTTTTCTTGTATTCTTTCTGTGCCAGCATGCTACATTCACTTACTATATGAGTAACACTTTCCTCTTTTGATTTGCATAATCTACATTGGAAATCTACTTGATTTTTTTCTATCTTGGCTTTTATCCAATTAATCCTTAATGCTTGATCATGTGCTACAAGCAAACTTTCTGTCTCCCTTTTCAGCTTTCCTTTCTGCAAACATAACCATATCTCACTACTACCATTTGCTGCAACTATCTTGGGAATCTACTTTCTCCTGCCAGTTAGATAATTTCTGTTCTTTTTACTGGTTTTTAACTTTGTTTGGGTTTTTGGTTTCCCTATGTCTTGCTGTAACTCTAGCAGCTTTTAACAAACGTTCTTCCCTATTACTTTCATAGGAGTCTGTATCTACTCTAGCTAATTCCACTTTATAGGTAAATACAATCTTGCTAATCCTGATCTTGGGTGGAGTCTTCAATTCATATTGAATTCCTTCCTTGTTCTTCTGTCTAGATTTGCTAATTTAGTTTTTGTCCATTTTACAAAAGCTGCTGAGTATCTAAGTAATGATACCACCCAAGTATTTACAGCCTTCATTAGATTCAAACCATTTAGCTTTGACTTCATTAGTTTCCTTACCCTTCTGATGTACTCCTTCTCAATTTTCTTCAGTTTCATTTCTATAGTTAGTATCCTGTCAGATTCTACTACTCCTAAATACTTATAACTCTCTCCTTCTTTCAGTGATTTTAATGTCTGACCATCTGGTAATTGGATGCCTTCGCTGTTGACTACCTGTCCCCTTCTCATGACTAATATAGCACACTTATCTATGTCAAACACTGTGCTTATAACTTTGCTGAAGAGTCTTACAGACTGTATTAAAGAATCTATCTCTTTTCCATTCTCACTAAAAAACTTCAGATTATACATGTAGAGCAATGGTTATTTTTCCTTTACTATTTCTGAACTGATACCTTGCTTTTGCCTTCTTTAGTACTAAACTGAGAGGGATCAAATGTAAGACAACTATCAAAGGGGACAATGAGCCAACTTGGAAAATTCCTCTTTTGATATTAGCTTTCCCTAAGAGTGTGTCACCTGAGTTGAGATCTACTTTCCATTTCTTCATGCTAAAGCTAATTAATTCTCTTATGTTGTCTGCTATACTGAACATTCTCAAATATTCACTTATCCATGAGCGTGGGATCATGTCATAGGCTGTTCTTATAATCTATCCATGCTATTGTTAGATTTTTCTTTCTAGCTTTTGCTTTATTTAGATCTACTTCGTTTATATATAATAGATCATGCATTCCTCTAGCCTTCTTCCTGCAACCTTTCTGTTCTTTTGGCAGTAAATTCTGGTTGTCAAGGTGCTCGTAAAAGCTTTCTGAAAGCATTCCTGTTAACAGCTTCCACACTGATGTAAGCAAGTGATTGGTCTATAGTTGCTAGTTGTATTACCCTTGCTCTTATCTTTCTTAATGAACACTGTCCTACCTCTAGTCATCCAGTTTGGTATTATTCCACCATTAAGGCAACCCTTAAGTTGTTTCCTCAGCCTCCCATGTAAACTACTAAATTTCTTTAGCCACTACCCTTGAACTAAATCTGGTCCTGGGCCCTTCCAATTCAGCATTTTTCCTAACACTTTACTCATTAATGCACTAGTTAGTCTTGGATCTGGCTGCTTCTTACCACACTTTCTTCAACTGTATCTCCATTATGATTGACTGGCTTATCCCAAATATTACTCCAGAACTTTCTAGTATCTTCTACATTAGATTTCTCATCTTCAGTACTTCATTCTCCACTATTTATTTGGTTACAAAATCTCCTCTGGTCTGTCTCAAATAATCTATTCTGTTGGTACTGATCTATTCTTTTCTTATATCTGGAGAGCTTGCTTGCTACTGCTATGATAAGCTGCTTCAACTCTTCTATTACTGTCCCAAATCCTTTCTCTTTGACTAAGTATCCTTTCTCAAGCGAAGATTTGCACCTTGTGCTTCCTAACTTATTGAGTTTCCAGGCTTCTATTCTATTCAGATCTTATCTTAAAATCTTCACGCTATTTTGTAGTCTCCTTTTCCACATTTACTCTTTTTTAATCTTTACCTGTGAGATATCTAATCTTCTGGTGACTACTGTCCCTCCTGCATAAATCAATAAGTTAGTGTCTTCTATATTTTTAGAATCTATTCCACTGATAACAGAATCTACTTTCCTTGTCATTTCTAGCAGCTTCTTTCTGTTGGTGCCTTTTCATGCTGGCAATCTTTTCTTACTTCTTTACTCATTACTTCCTACAACTTATCTAAAATATTCTGATCTTCCTTACTTAAATCACTAAGTCATTGGTGCCAGTTGTCCCTTCCTTATTGGTAGCACTATCATTATTTTTTCCTTTAGGTTCTTTGGTTTGAGCTGTATCTCTTTCCCACTGCCTGGTCTTTCTTTTCCAGTTCTCCTGTGATCTCTTCCATCTCCAATTCTGTCATCCATTTTCTTCTCCTAATAGCATTAGCTTGATCAACTAATCTCTGCTCAGTCACTTTAAAGATACCTCTCTCAACCCAAAGTGTTAACATCCGTTTTCTATAGCCCCTTCTTTTAGGTTCACTTTCTAAGTAGCACTGCATCACAACTCTGCTTTCTTTGCTGGTCCACTTCCTCCTCCTTGCTCTATTACCTGCTGATGCTGTATTAGGATAACAGCTGTGGTCAGTCAGTATCTTTACTGAACCACTGCTGAGTAAGAGACCTTCCCTTAAAGGTCCAGCTTTATTTTCACTGTTACAACAAGAGTTTCTTCGGAAACTCCTATTTCTCATAAACTGAGATAAGGTAATATTATTATTATTATTATTATTGTTATTAATTATTATTATCATTATTATTTTGGTTTGGCTCAAGTTCGGTTTTATTCTTGGTAGAAATTAGGAGGGTAACGGGTTATTCCTGTAACCTTAGGCATCCACAAGTTTTCAGCAATCTTTCAAGTGCTTAGAACCTTCCTGATAATCCTTGCTGTCCCTAAGAGACAGACTTTCTATAGGTACTCTACAGGGCACTCTATTTCAATTTCCTTCAGCCATTTGTCTATATATTTTGGCTTACTGTTCCCAACGCATCAGTTATTATAGGCCCAACCTTTACTGTTCGCGTGTACCAAATTCTTCTTATTTCAAACTTTAATGAATTGTATTTTTTTCTTCTTCATCTTTCTTTACCTTCCTGGAATCAAACGGGCATGGTGGGTCAGTAAGTAAGCAACTTCGCTTTTCCTTATATACAATCGTTATATCTGGTCTATTATTTTATAATTATCATGATTATTATTATTATTATTATTATTATTATTATTATTATTATTATTATTGAAGGTGGTAAACTGGCAGAACTGTTACCATGTCAAGCAAAATGCTTAGTGGTATTTCATCTATTTATTTATTTATTTATTTATTTTTTATTTATTTAGCTTCAGCTCAGAAGCTGTGGCCATGCTGGGGCACTGTACATTCTGAGTTCAAATTCCGTTGAGGGTGACTTTGCCTTTCATCCTTTTGGAGTTGATAAAATAAGTATTTGTAGAGCTTTGGGGTCAATGTAATTGACTAGTCTCCTCCCACCTAATTTCAGGCCTTGTGCCTTTAGTAGAAAGGATTATTATTATTATTATTATTATTATTATAAAAATACCTGTAATAGATTATAGATCAATTCAATCAACATTATATCTATAATGATACTGACGATGATGATGATGATGATGATGATTGATGATGATGATGATGATGACAATGATAGTGGTGGTGGTAGTGGTGACATGGTAATGCTAATCCTGATACTGATGGCAATTATGATGTGGATAAAGTGGAAGAGGAGGTGGAAAAGGAGGAGGAGAGGAGGAGGAGGGGGAGAAGAAGAAGAAGAAGAAGAGGAAGAAGAGGAAGAAGAAGGAAAAGAGGAAGAAGAGGAAGAAGAAGGAAAAGAGGAAGAAGAAGGAGAAGAGGAAGAAGAAGGAGAAGAGGAAGAAGAAGAGAAAAAGAAGGATGACGACAATGACAATGATGATGAGGAGGAGGACGAGGAGAAGCAGTAGTAGCAACAGCAGCAGCTACCTATGAAGAAAGCAGTCTAGGAATTTGGAAGGATTTCAAAAATATTTCAATAGTAAGATAATCATTGGATATGTTTTTTCTTCAGAATTTATTTTGAGAAAAGGAAGCAAAAAAGAAGAAAATGATTAACAAATAAAAATTATAAATTATCTGGGTGTGTTGAGGAGGAGGAGGAAGAAGAGGAGGAGGAGGAGGAAGAAGAGGAGGAGGAGGAAGAAGAAGAAGAAGAAGAAGAAGATGAAGAAGAGGAGGAAGAAGAAGAAGAGGAAGAAGAAGAAGAAGAGGAAGAAGAAGAAGAGGAAGAAGAAGAAGAGGAAGAAGAAGAGGAGGGAGAGGAGGAAGAAGAAGAAGAGGAAGAAGAAGAGGAAGGAGAGGAGGAAGAAGAAGAGGAGGGAGAGGAGGAAGAAGAAGAGGAGGGAGAGGAGGAAGAAGAAGAAGAGGAAGAAGAAGAGGAAGAAGAAGAGGAAGAAGAAGAGGAAGAAGAAGAGGAAGAAGAAGAGGAAGAAGAAGAGGAAGAAGAAGAAGAGGAAGAAGAAGAGGAAGAAGAAGAGGAAGAAGAAGAGGAAGAAGAAGAGGAAGAAGAAGAGGAAGAAGAAGAGGAAGAAGAAAGGAAGAAGAAGAGGAAAAGAGGAAGAAGAAGAAGAAGAGGAGGAAGAAGAAGAGGAAGAAGAAGAAGAGGAAGAAGAAGAGGAAGAAGAAGAGGAAGAGGAGGAAGAAGAAGAGGAGGAAGAAGAAGAAGAGGAAGAGAAGAGGAAGAGAAGAAGAGGAAGAAGAAGAGGAAGAAGAAGAGGAAGAAGAAGAGGAAGAGGAGGAAGAAGAAGAGGAGGAAGAAGAAGAGGAGGGAGAGGAGGGAGAAGAAGAGGAGGAAGAAGAAGAGGAGGGAGAGGAGGAAGAAGAAGAAGAGGAAGAGGAGGGAGAGGAGGAGGCAGAAGAGGAGGAGAGGAGGAAGAAGAGGAGGAGAGGAGGAGGAGAAGAGGAGGAGGAGGAGAGGAGGAAGAAGAAGAGGGGGAGAGGAGGAAGAGAAGAGGAGGGAGAGGAGAAGAAGAAGAGAGGGAGAGGAGGAAGAAGAAGAGGAGGGAGAGGAGGAAGAAGAGGAGGAGGGAGAGGAGGAAGAAGAAGAGGAGGAAAGTGTGAAGTTGTATTAGAGAGGATGAGGAGCTGTATGGAAAGGAAGAAAAAGTATATGAGAATTTGGAAGAATGAAGGCAAGAAGATAGTGGGCAGTGGGGTGAAGGGCAGTGACAAGAAGGGAAATGGAAAGAAGATAGATGAAAGTAAAAAGAGAGGGTGACTCAGTGGGTGGGGAAAAGGTGAGAGAGAAAATATAAATGACAGTTGCAGAAGTACTGACAAGGTACTGGCAGAAACGTTAGTAAGCCAGGCGAAATACTTAGCGGTATTTCATCTGCCACTATGTTCTGAGTTCAAATTCCGCCTAGGTCGACTTTGCCTTTCATCCTTTCGGGATCGATTAAATGAGTACCAGTTACGCCCTGGGGTCGATGTAATTGACTTAATCCGTTTGTCTGTCCTTGTTTGTCCTCTCTGCGTTTAGCCCCTTGTGGGTAGTAAAGAAATAGGTATTTCTTCTGCCGTTACGTTGTGAGTTCAAATTCCGCCGAGATCAACTTTGCCTTTCATCCTTTCGGGGTCGATTAAATGAGTACCAGTTACGCACTGGGGGTCGATGTAATTGACTTAATCCGTTTGTCTGTCCTTGTTTGTCCTCTCTATGTTTAGCCCATTGTGGGTAGTAAAGAAATAGGTATTTCTTCTGCTGTTACGTTCTGAGTTCAAATTCTGCCTAGGTCGACTTTGCCTTTCATCCTTTTGGGGTTGATAAATTAAATACCAGTTACGCATTACTCCAAATTTCTGGTCTTATGCCTTTAATACAGAGGATTATTATTATTATTATTATTATTATTATTATTATTATTATTATTATTAAGGTGGTTAGCATGCTGGGCAAAATGATTAGCTGCATTTTGTCTGTCTTCACATTCTGAGTTCAAATTCTGTTGAGGTCAACTTTACCTTTCATCCTTTTTTGGGGTGGGGTGGGGGGTTGATAAATTACGTACCAGTGAACCACTGGGGTCGATGTAACTGTACTAACATGGAGGCAACCTGGATCAACTTGACATCTGCATTTTATCCAAGCATCCGAAGGACCCAACATTCAGACAAATACAGGAGTACCTCCTCATAAATGAAACATCCCCTGTACTAAATAGAAAATATACATAGTAGTTAGTCATACTCTTATACCCACAGTTTATATATATACACAGGTAGAATAGTTAGTGGGTTTTTATGTAGATGTTTGTATGTGTGTGTGTGAGCGGGTGTGTGTGTGTATGTATACATATATATATATGTGTGTGTGTGTGTGTGTTTATGCATATGTATGTAGGTAGATGGGTATGAATGTAACCAGATAGACATACAGATAGATAATATGAACAAGCACACATACACACATACATACGCAAATGAAGACTGAAACATATGACTATATACACACACCCGCATACAAACACACACACAGACACATGAACATGCAGAATACATATATACAAACATATGCACATACATGCATATATGCATACACACACGCACACAAACATGCATCACACTGACACACATACACACACACACCCACAAGCGCCACTGGGCAACGTGCTTTCACTTTCTATATCCACTCCATATATGTGTGTATGTATATAAATATATAAATTTTTTCCTGGTGAACGCCGGTTTATGGAGTTACCCTGGGTTCACATATGAAATAAAAGCAGCTATATTCTAATAAATATTAATAACCACGTCTACTCCACCATGCTATTGCAGCCACCATGTATGTATGTATGTATGTATGTATGTATGATGTATGTATGTATGTATGTATGTATGTATGTATGTATATATATATATATATATATATATTTATATATATATATATATATATATCCCCTCCATACACACACAAGCATGTTCACTTTCCACACATTTGTATATTACTGCATGTACTTTATATGCACTTTCTGACAAGTTGTGGTGCACCTGAGCACTGTATACAATAATTTCATTATTATTATATTATATATATAGTCAATCCATACATGAACAAGCAAGAAAAAGCAACAACGCGAGGACGTGGACTAAGTACAGTGTTATTGGACGCTCAGGAAAGGAAAGAAAAGAAAGAGGATTTCACGTTTCGAGTCCAAAGAAGGGAAGATGGAGAAAGAAAATCACCAACAATACACAGACACACACTCTTTTACTCTTTTATTTGCTTCAATCATTTAACTGAGTCCATGTGCTGGAGCACCGCCCTAAAGGGTGTTAGTCGAAGAAATCGACCTCCAGGAGTTATTCTTTGTAAGCCTAGTACTTATAGTATCGATCTCTTTTGCCTAACTACTAAGTCCGGGGGACATAAACATGGCAGCATCAGTTGTCAAGCGATGATGGGGGAACACACACAGACACATAAATATATACATATATATATATATATATATATACACAGGGGTTGGACAAAATAATGGAGACACCTAGCATCATAATTTTGAAATATCTATAAAACTGTCAAGAGCTTGTTTATTTTTATGCTTTTTTTATTTATTTATTATTAGTGTCGCTTAACATGTTTTGCTAAAATTGCTGTTTCTTTTCAGATATCATCAGAAAAAGATAATTAAAATGACAGATCTATCGAACTTTCAAAGAGGTCAAATTGTTGGTACTCGCATGGCAGGTGCTAGCGTAAAGAAAACAGCCGAAATTTTTGGTGTATCAAGAAGTACTGACTCAAAAGTAATGACAGCCTTTGAGAAAAAGGGAAAAACCTCCTCATCGAAACAAAACTCTGGAAGAAAACCAAAACTTTCAGATAGGGACTGTCGGTCTCTTACGCGAATTGTTAGAAAAGATCACAAAAGTACAGCTCCCAAAATTACTGCGAGCTTAATAACCACCCTGAGAACCCAGTTTCCACAAAAACTGCTCACTGGGAGCTGTACAAAGCCTGATTTCACGGGAGGGCTGCAATTAGAAAACAATCAGAGGACTGCAATCAGAAAACAAACGTTGCAAAGCGTTTAGAGTGGGGTAAAAACCTACAGAATTGGTCCCTAGAGCAGTTGAAGAATATTATTTTCTCAGACGAGTCATCCTTTACCTTATTTCCGACCACCGACCGAATATACGTATGGAGACAGCCAAAAGAAGCATTTGACATATACTACCTTCTTCCAGCTGTTAAACATGGAAGAGGTTCTGTGATGATCTGGTGGAGGGGGGAGGGGCTATATCTTGGAAATCCGCTGGCATTGGAAGAATGTAATTTTTTTTCATGGACCATACTTTCAAACCCACCACTGTAAACACAAACATAACGTGTATTTATATGTAAACAAAATAAGAACCACTGCCTACATTTACCCTTCCTAAAAAAACTTGTCCTTAGAACGAATATACCTACCTTTCCACCACTTGACAAAATAACATGAATCTTAGAAGGCAATACTTGAAGTCTGTGACTTATTTCTTTTTCCTATACCTAATCCTATTAGTAACTGACTCTTGTATGTATCGGCTCTCCTAACCATTTAGACCCTCTGATGAAGCCTAGAGGCACACTCAACATCCAAACTCTATCTACCTATCCCTACAGAACACTGAAGAGATGGAGCTAGCATGGATAAGTGACAAGGGTAATGTGTGATGGTAGTGGTGGTGGTGTGTGGGAGTAGTGGTGGTAGTATTGGTGGCAGTGGAAGTAGTAATAGTGGTAGTGGCAGTAGTGGTGTGCAGGCATGGTCCCAGGAATTGTTGGAAAGGAGGGTACTAGGTTAGAAGGGAATACAATTTCAGGAGAAAAAGGCGTAGTAACATTATTTAGAAGGGTGTACTTCCTTTCTTGAGGTGGGGAGAGGGAAATGCCCCTCCCCCGTCGGGTTCACCCATAGGTGTGGTGGTATTAAGATGTATTAGTGGTCGTGGTAGTGATGGTCTGTGGGAGTAGTGATGGTAATGGTGTGGTAGTAGCAGTAGTGGAGTGGACGCAGTAGTGGTGGCAGCAGCAGTGATGACGGTGGTTGATACAGTGGTGGTGGCATTGATATATGGGAGTGGATGTGGTAGCAGTGATGATGACGGTGGTGATGGTGGTGGTGGTAGCAGCATAGGCAGCTGTGGTGGTGGTGGTGGTGATGCTCGTTGACATAGTGGTGGTAGTGGCGGTAGTGGTGGTTGTGGTAGTGTTGGTTGACGTAGTAGTGGTTTTGGTGGCGGTAGTGGTTGTTGTGGTGGTGGTAGTGGTGGTGATGTTGGTTGACATAGTGGTGGTAGTGGCGGTAGTGGTGGTTGTGGTAGTGTTGGTTGACGTAGTGGTGGTAGTGGTTGTTGTGGTGGTGGTAGTGGTAGTAGTGGCGGTAGTGGTGGTTGTGGTGGTTGTGGTAGTGTTGGTTGACGTAGTGGTGGTAGTGGTTGTTGTGGTGGTGGTAGTGGTGGTGGTGGTGATGTTGGTTAACATAGTGATGGCAGTGGTGGCAGTAGTGTTGGTTGTGGTAGTGGTGGTGTTGGTTGATGTAGTGGTGGTGGTAGTGGTGGTTGTAGTGTTGGTAGTAGTGGTTGTGGTGGTGGTGGTGATGCTGGTTGACATCGTGATGGTAGTAGCGGCGGTAGTGATGGTTGTGGTGCTTCTGGTGGTGTAGTGGTCGGTGGTGATATGACTTTTATGACAAAAAAAAAAGGAAAAAAAAAAAAAGAAGTAGAGATAAGAACAAATCGATTAATGTATTCAGAATATCCGTTTGATTTTATCGATTTTCGTCCAGTGATGTGAGTTAAGTGCTGAATTCTTCATCCCGGGGAATATCCCCCAAATCACTCTTGAAGACAACATATGTATGTCTGCGAGTGATAAACAAATTGTGCATGTGCGTGTGTGTGTGCGTGTATGTATGCGTATGCATGTATATTGCATGGATGTTTATATGTATATATGTGCATTTCTGCATGTGTGTATGTATGTACGTACGTATGTCTGTATATATGTATGTGTATGTATATGTGTGCATATATGAGTGCATGCCTGTCTGTATGTATATGTGTGTCAACATATGCATACATCTCTGAATGATGTCTGCATGTGTGCATCCGTGTATGTTTATTTGTATACACACACATGTATGCATGATTGTGTGAGTGTTGTGTGCGTATGTATGTTTACATATATCTTTGTATGTATGTGTGTATGTATTTATGTATGATTTTATAACTATGTGTATCCGTACACGTATGAATACATGAATACGTTTGAATCTCTGATAATGTATATATGTTCTCTTCCGCTTTTAATTATTTGAAATCTTCCTCTGAGGGAAGGAGTTGGTTTCTAACAAAGATACAAGGCTCCATTGTTGGAATATTGATAACAAAATCAACATCACATATTGTATATCTATATATATAAAACTGTAGTTGTGTGAGTGTCTGTCCCCTTCGATTTAGATTCCTAACTACTCCCACATTTTGCGGTGCAGTTTAACCAAATTCGGGTATCTTATAGTCATGATTCATATCGAGCCCGTCTGAGTATTAGCGCGCGTCTACGATGAGTCTACGATTTTAAAAATAATTTAACATCATTTTTTATTCCATTTTAATGCATAATTTTTCGTGTGTCGATGGCGGCGGAGTTGGCGTCCACGCTCACGCCTGCACCTGTTTGCTTCTCCCCCTTCTTCCCTCCCTCGTGAAGCTGTGGGGAAGGGAGTGTAAGGAAATCAACGTCGTAAAGCGTTGTCAAGGAGACCAGCGTTCTTTTAGAACAACGACTTCATGGCTTGAAGACACCAAAACAGAAATGGCTAAGAAAGCCCGAATTGGCATCTGTAAGGGAAGTAACTCTCTAAAAATGCTTATATAGTTATTTCCCTTACAAACCCGAGCAACGCCGGGCGATACTGCTAGTATTGTATATTTTTAATATTCCACTTACAGATTGTATGTATTTGTAAAGTGTTTGTTAGCTACTCTTTTTTACTCTTTTACTTGTTTCAGTCATTTGACTGCGGCCATGCTGGAGCACCACCTTTAGTCGAGCAAATCGACCCTAGGACGTATTCTTTGTAAACCTAGTACTTATGTTATCGGTTCTCTTTTGCCGAACCGCTAAGTGACGGGGACGTAAACACACCAGCATTGATTGTCAAGCGATGTTGGGGGGACAAACACATACACATATATATACATATACACGACGGGCTTCTTTCAGTTTCCGTCTATCAAATCCACTCACAAGACTTTGGTCGGCCCGAGGCTATAGTAGAAGACACACCCAAGGTGCTACGCAGTGGGAATGAACCCGGAACCATGAGGTTGGTAAGCAAGCTACTTACCACACAGCCACTCGTGCGCCTATAAGCTAGTTTATATTTTTCTAAAAACCTTAATTTTCTAGATTGTCACCTAGGCATGTACTAACAAAACTAAGTGCACCAATTATTTTCTATAATCTGGATATAGAAACTGAAGGAATCGAAGTAGTTGTCTGTAGTTATCCTCTTTCTCTTTGATTTTCAGAGACATTCACCTCAGCAGGGCAGCTGATCACTATGATGGTACATACTTTTCTTGTTTATTTGTAAGTTGTAGAAATTTGCAGTTTGTAGAAATTTTGACGGAAATTTCCACCAATATTCTTTGTGTTGATATTTCTTTGTGTATTCAATTAACAGGAGGATTCCTTATATTTATTCCAGGTCAATCTTTTCCCCGATGACATTGTATACTGTTTTAGCAACATCATCATATTGCATTGGGAAGTTGTACCATGGTGATATTTTTCGGCAGATGTTGATAACTGATGTAGCCAACATTTTCGACTACATTTTGGGGTTCCAAAAGCTTCGTTGTCTTTTTATCTATTAGGTATTCTGTAACGACCTCCTCCTGGAAAAGCATAATCACTGAAATGTGATGTGATGTAGCAGTCACGTGTCTAAGAAAGGTTGCACTTCATGACGATATTAATGTCATGTTTTGTCTTTATGAAACATATCCATGCATAACCTTTTTCCATATGTTGAGCATTTTACAGCTTTGAAGTATGTTAGAGGTATGTATGGGTGGTTATGTAAATCTTGTACATAATATTTAGGCCAGCAGTGGGCATATTCTTTCTGCCAACTCTGTTGGTGCTCTAGCAAACCAATTGGGTATGTCAATGTGGCCTCCCATAGTTCTTTTAAATATACATATTAATGAATTTCAGTAGAAACTCAACCTTTTGTACCAGTATCCAACTACTCAGCCTGTTCCAAGTTCCTCCCCATTAAGTAGTTTGCTTACAGCTACGGAGAAGTTTCGGGCGAGGGGATGAGTGCGTGTATTTTACTATCGATGTTTGTACGCTATTCTTTCGTAACTGTATTTAGCCACTTTCTTTTCATTCCAGATTTTAGACCAAAATGATTTAAGATTTTTAGAAGAGCTTTCTTAACAATAATATTTTCTTCCTCACCTTGCGATGTAATGCTTGTGATTTAGAAGCAAACTTGTGATTTATACTGTCTCTCAGTTATTATTTTACGATAACGAAGTTTTTCACTCTGCGTCAACGATAATGAAGTTTTTCGCTTAGCATCTACGATAATAAAGTTTTTCGCTCGTGCTTTAAAGTAATTAGTTTTCTCTAATGAACTTAGCGTGAAGAGTCGCCATAGAGTTTTCTCACTTTTTGCATAAGATGTAAACTCATTATTTTCCTTACATTTTATTATTGTGGTTAACCATCCAACATGGCGGCACAGATTGTTGATGTTTCCTTTTTCCATCTTAGTTCTTCCGTTTAGTAATTTCATTACCTTGGATACTGCTGGTTTCTCTTAAGTGTTATTTATGAATAACACCAGCTACGTATAGGAAAATATTAATTGTCCGGCAAGGAATCAGATAATTCCATGTGCTCTCCAGCAATGTCAATAACTTTTAACATAAGAGCAGTTGGTTGTCTCTTTTATCTTGTTGAGAATGGCCTGTTGCTCAACGAGAGCTTAGGAAAACTGGAAAACATTTTTACGAACTGTAGTTTCAACATCTTAAGTCTCTGTCGAATCAGTTACATGTGGAGATATACAGGAATTTAATGAGAGCAGAAATGGTTTGTTTACATTAATTTCGATCTCTCTGGCAGATTTCTCTGTGTTTTGAAAAGATCGATTAGCATTTCGAGAATTGGAATAACTATTGCTATATGCAACAGACATTTGTTTTAAATGTTAAAAAGATGTTTGGTATTGAAGTTATTTTGCCCTAAAATAACTAAAGTTTGGGAGATCTTTGTTCCAGTATATTATTTTAGCCATCATTACGTACCTGATAGAAAGGTCATCTCAGGCTTTCTCATAATACCGAAGTAGATGTTGGATCAACTGAAGTGGGAAGAATACTTAGGTTGCCTTAAATAATATAACAGTGTTGTACAGCTTGTGTTAGTGTTGTTATTAGTCTCAGCCATGATTGTGCTAGTGAAAGCCCACGTGGTGTAAGATATATTTTGTAATCCGGTCTGAATAACGTTGCATTGGTAAGTAAAAGATATTTCTAGCAGAAGAAATAAACTAGTTACTGATTTAGGTTTGACGAGAGATCTTTTCGGTTTGAACGGCAGTTTTTTCTAGCGGTGTCATATGAAATTGTCACCCATAATTATGACCCTAGTATCGATCTATTGCATTTCAATCTGTTTTAGGGTTAGGGTTAGGGTTAGGGAAGGGTATCTTTTTTTTCTTCAGAAATGTAAATAAACTCAATCTGTTTCTTAAACGAGGGACATATTCATACGGCACAGAATGTTTTTCAACTCGAAAGACGTCATTGATTGGTTGAAATTGCAGAAATTGAAGAAAAAAAAACAACAAATATCTTACAAACTATAGAATTTTCTCAATAAAGCTAAGAGAAAAAGATATTTTATAAACACATTCTACCAGTATACGAAGTTTTTTAAAAACTGCCGTTCAAACCGAAAAGATCCTTGACGAGTTGTCATAATTATTTAAAAAAAAAGTTTTAAAAAGACTCTTTTAAACCTCTACACATCTCATGTTGATAGCGCTATTATCTGCGTATGTATGTATGTATGTATGTATGTATGTATGTATGTATGTATGTATGTATGTATGTATGTATGTATGTATGTATGCATGGATACATGGATGATTGGATGCATGGATGTATGTATGTATGTATGTATGTATGTATGTATGTATGTATGTATGTATGTATGTATGTATGCATGCATGCATGGATACATGGATGATTGGATGCATGTATGTATGTATGTATGTATGTATGTATGTATGTATGTATGTATGCATACTGTATACTTCAATTAATGTGTGCATACACTTTTAATATGTACAATATGATGCAGTCACTCGTTTTTCTACATTGTTATTTTCTACAATAAATGCTTCACCTAATTTCACAAATCTTCTAAATGTATATGTATTCAAAACTACTAGAATATATGTATAATTACACACGGGAACATATAAATATGAAACAAAATACATATATATTCTTGTGTATGTGTATTTTGTTTCATATTTACAGTTGCTTTTTTATATTTTTATAATTGTACTTTATAATCTCTGACAAGGCCTTGAGATATATATATAAGTAACTCATTTTTAACTGCATATTATCTCAATACATCTGACTAATATAGGCAGAATGATATACCTTTATCTACAGACTGAAACAGCTGTAAGATCCATTTTATGTGTATTATTTTTATGATATTATCTTACTTATTGATGTAAATTGTTTTATTTGGATGTTCCTATTTATGTAGTTAATAAATAATATGAATTGGTATTATCTGTAAGTCGATGATTGAAATGAATCTGTTCCTCCATTTTCTTATTTGTATTATATATAATATAATATATATATAGCAATAATAATTCTCTAAACGAGATATAGACAGTAACTGCTCCATAACAAAAGGGACATTAGCCATTTGAATGTGGCTAGGGACAGGGCAGGGCGGTGGGGGTGTTACTATAATATATATATACATATAATATATATGTATGTATGTATGTATGTATGTATGTATGTATGTATGTATGAATGTATATATATATATATATATATATATATATATATATCTCACTCTTCCTCACTTTTGTCACTGTTAATCCTTTTGCACGCTGCTTTCAAACCGTAAAGTCATGTTTCCATGCGCTTGCCAGAACCTCTTCCGTCCCAGCCAGAACAAAGGCTTTTTCGTTTGTTTTCTTGTTTATTTTGATTTCTCGTATTGTACTTTATTTCTCGCTTTGTATTTTCTTGTACATGTATTTTTATCTTGTATTTTATTGTGCAGTTTGTGTTACATTTTTTCGTGCTTGTTTTACCCCTCTGCGAGGTTATTTTATTTTAATTCTCTCGCAGGAAGGCCTAGTATTGACGAGTCGTGTCCTGTCTTGCCTTCTAAACGCGCTTAAGTCTACTAGCGACAGCTGTTGATTGGGGATTTTCCTTGTGTAGCTTGTCCTGTACTTTGTTTTTCTGTTGTAAAAAAATGGCTTTTCCGTTTTCGTTTCTGTTGAGTTCTACGTCTTTTTGTGGTGTCCTGTACTTACGTATATATATTATATATGCATGTATATATACATGTAGATGTAGGTACGTACATATATATATATATATATATATATAATATATATATATATATATATATATCTATATATATATATATATATAAAACCATCTTTCTTTCCTTCCCTGAGCATCTGCTAATACTTTACATGTATCACATGCTCGCGTTGTTGATTTTTTTGTTTGATGTTCTGTTGCCCTACGTTACTCATAAAGTAAATTTGGAGGAACTTTGGTTGTTCATTTGTGGGTAACAGGGAACCAATGAGATGATAGACTTGCCCTTGAACTTAGAATGTCGGCATAAATCCATGTTCAACTATATCCTTAGATGCACCAAACGAAGTCATTTCAAATATCTGATATTGTTCAGAAAATCCTTTGACTGGATGGAAGTGCCTTCCAGAAGATCTATAAGAGGTTGAGGAGGAGCTGGTAGTGCAGGCAATCTTAACTTTCTGCCTGAGCAGCACATGCCATTAGTTTCATTTGGAAATTTTAACGCTTTGCAGAAACGACAATTTGAGTTTAGCACATCAATTTGTACAGAATAATCATTTTTATAAGAATGGGATGGGCCATTTCTGAATTTGCATGTGGTCTATTTCTGAGAGCTATTGTATTGGACCTCTGTCTAATTTGGCATGCGAAACGTTGTTCTAATGATTCAGCATTAAGTATTGCCGATTGCCTTAGCTGATCTTGGGAAAGTCTCATCTTCCTACTATCTTGAGACTCCATCTGACGTGCTGCAGCATGCCTTTGCTCATCTTGAGAAAGTCTTATCTCCCTTCTCTGTTGAGACTCTCGCCTTCGGTTTTCTGCAATTGTCCTCGCTTTATACGTGTTTGTGGAGAAATTACGTCCTTTCTTTAGCGGCATATTTTTTCGATATTGTAAACAAAAATCGTGAACAAAGAAAAAATATACTTTAATCTCTATTTTTGTAAGTTGTTGTATGTATATAGTATGTCTGCATTTTTGTATGCAGTGTAAATTAACGAAATATAAACAAATGAATGAAATAGAAGCGCATGTATGGAACTGCTAATTTAACAGTAAATGCCACAATGATTATTACAGAGCGACAAAGAATTTTATATTTTACCTTGCAACCTTGCAATTGCTGCGATGATTATTAACTGGTTAATGGAACTGTAAATGCGTATTGTTTTAAAGGAAATGAAAATAAAATTTCGTATTGACACTGGCCAGCCCGCACTTCACGCATGTCAATCATCAGGTATGTATATGTAGATGTGTGTGTGTGTTTAAAAACGTACCGTATATAGTATGTCTGTATTTTGTATGCAGCGCAAATTAATCCCCCAAAATTACATGTTGACACTCCTGGGGACTCGTAGTATTACCATGTAAAATTTGATTTGATTTGGTTGAGCCGTTTGAGAATGCATTAGGAACAGACAGATACAAAGGATTTTCTATTATATAAAATCCGTTCTGTCTGTCTGTCTATCTTCTAGGATCTTGGGCATCCTCCATCCGATTGCGCTCAAATTTAATATGTAGATACCGACGGTATCAGGGCGTGTATAAGTCTTGAAAAAATTACAAAAATCGATTCTAGGTGAGAATGCGATCGATAAAGCCGTAGGAACGTGCATTTGTACGCGCAAGTACATCAGCTGTTGCGATCGATACTACGCATACGCAAGGAAAATGCACATGCAGTTTGCGCAAAAAAGCTGGCTGGCTTGAAATAATGCCACAAAAGGGACGGTCGGAAAGTTGTTTTGAGGAAATTGGTTTAAATGTTTGACAACTCAGCACCGTCCATGGACGAGGGGCATTTTGCTCGTATATATATATATATAATATATATATATATATATATATATATATATATATATATGAGGGGTTTAGTTCACCAGTGATCTAAACGAATAGGTACGCTGAGCAAGTTCTGTAAATGGTCATCCGTTAGGTTCAAAGTTCACAGCTGAAGCTGGAGCTAGGGATCCGTATTAGGCTTCTGTGTTACCAGGTATATATTATACTAAGAGGAAAAGGACAATAAAACCAAGGAGGACGAGTATCTCAAGTCATGTAGAATAATTTAATTAGTGTAAATTTGAAGTTTTACAGCTGTTTCTGAGATATCCCAAGGGATAGGATAACATGTCCGTTCACTGGGTGATCCGTCATCTGACAAGGTGAGTATGTATGAAAGTTCTAGATAGGGAAATTCACAGTTTATAAGGAATAAAATAGAAGAATAAAGAGTAAAGTAAATCGAAGAATACAAACCACTGTTGTTCCCGAAAGTTGTTTTTATACTTTCTAGAGACAGCTTGAAGCTTGCTAACTTTCTACACCTGGACCTTGAATCTTACTTTTACATATCAGTATATACAAACAAACGAACAAACAAACATTCATACATACATACATACATACATACATATATACATACATACATACATACATACATTTACACACACATATATACACACAAATCCTCGTAACTTAGCGTTTCGGCAAAAGTGATCGATAGAATAAGTACTAGGCTAACAAAGAATAAGTCCTGGGATCGATTTGTTCGACTAAAGGCGGTGCTCCAGCATGGCTCCAGTCAAATGATTGAAACAAGTAAAAGAATGTGGTAAGTAGCTTGTTTACCAACCACATGGTTCCGGGTTCAGTCCTACTGCGTGGCACCATGGGCAAATGTCTTCTACTATAGCCTCGTGCCGACCAATGCCTTGTGAGTGGATTTGGTAGACGGAAACTGAAAGAAGCCCGTTGTATGTATGTATATATATATGCGTGTGTGTGTGTTTCTGTGTTTGTCCCCCTAGCATTGCT
>NC_043016.1:29193362-29326863 GCF_006345805.1 Octopus sinensis | reverse complement strand
ATATATCTTATATAATATAAATAATGTATATATATATATATATATCTAATATATATGTATATATATATATATAATATATATTAATATATTATATATAATATATATGTATTATATATATATATATATTCTATATATATATATATATATATATATATATATTATATATAGAGAGGAGAGAGAGAGAGAGAGAGAGAGAGACCGAGAGGTACACATACACACACACACTTGTACTCACATAACACACACGAACACAGACATAGATAGATAGACTGAAAGATTCTGTGTCAGTTTCCGCCTTAAGTTAGCCTCGATTAAGTAAATCCGTGATTAAAGGCATTCCACCGGTGACCACCCTGTTTGTTTATCAGACTATGTGGTCGAAGGTGTTCTTTTTATTTTTAAGGCGGTAAGGTGTATTGAAGGGAAATGTACTGCTATTTCTAGCAGATCGAGAGACAGCACATAGGGTCCCTCATTGGCACTTGTGTGTGCGTGTGTATGTAATTTCCATTATTACCTGGTGTAGGGTCAACATCTTTCCTTCCGATATATAAGTTTCTGATTGTCTTTTTAATTGACTGATACTGTTATTTCCTTTTTTTTTATTATTCTTATTTATTCTAATGCAGCTGTTCGAATTAGGGTGACATAACATCGAAGTCCTTTGTAGCCCTGTTTCTCTAATTAAATCTATTATCAGCTGCAAAGGTACAAAATTGAAACCCTACCTTCGTCCCGAAATACACACACGTGTGTGCGCTCTCTCTCTCTCTCACACGCACACACACTTGTTTCTTTCTCCTATTACTGTGGTGTAAGGTTACAGATCGGGTTACCCTTTATAATTAAAGCAGTGACAACAAATGATAAAGCAAACTGATATTTACAGTTACTACCTTACATGTGTATCACTCTCCTGCCGCCGCCGCCACTCACTTACATGTAAGCTCTTTATCACACCCACACACACACATACACTCACTCTGTCTCTCTCTCTCTCAAATATCTCTGTCTAACTCTATCCTTCTCCTCTTTCTTTACTTTCGTAAACCACTGTGAAGCCATCATTGACAGTGTGTGCGTGTGTTTCAGAAATGCCTACGTAGTAAAACAAAAGATTAGGCAAAAACAAAAACAAAACAGAAAAAAGAAAAGAAAGAACAAGAAGGACGACTACTACGACGAAAATAAAATAAAACAAAACAAGTGTCAACACTTAAAAAAGAAAGACTGTCCACATGTCACATCACATAAATCACAGTCCAATTCAATATGTTGCTACTATTTTATCAACCAATTTACCAAACCAAACAACTCCAAGCGCCTTACCAGAAATGTGAAATCGGTGGAAGAGAAGAAAAAATAAATACAAGGTTTTTCGGAATGTTCTGTGACATTTAATGGAATATTATGAAGTCCATTGTTTTACCCTCCTTTATGCAAATATCACTTTTGAAATGGGACGACCATTCAAAAAACGAGACAAATAGTGGTGGAATATAAAATAAAAAGAAAAGACCTGTCGCTTCACAGGTTCATTTGTTTCGTGAAGGTGTATATAGAAAGAAGAAAAACAAGAGACAAAAAGAAATAGGGAAACCAAACCAACAAGTGCTTTCTATTATACACATATTCTGTTTTCTTTCTTGTTCTTTCGACAAGATACTATTATTTAATACGTATTACGCGCCGAGTTTTTTGGATTTGGTCACACCTGGATTTACTTGTTTATGGTGTGCCGGTTTATTTCGCCTAAACCCTTTCAGTTATGGTGAGTTTTTATTTCATTACATCAAAACACCCTGTAACTCGCCCTTCCCTAATTACTTAAAAGGTTTCCCCGAAGCAGAAGTAGAGAGAAACACACACAGAGAGAGAGAGAGAGAGAGAGAGAGAGAGAGAGAACGAATGAAAGAGGGAGAAATAAGAAGGGAAATTAAAGGAGCGAGTAACGTATGTATGTGTTTGTGTATACACACACACACACACACATTAATCGTACTGTCTACCCTTTTTTTTTTTTTCAATAGTTCACTTGGATTGACTGTTAAACTATCGACTGTTAGTCATCGAATTCAGCAGTTGTTAAGGTGTGTGCTAAAGAAAAAGCAAAAAGAAAGGTGTAGAAGAGTACAGAGAAAGAGTTACAGAGTTAAATAAATGGCTTTCTCATTTTCTTGTTAACAGGTCTTGCTTGGAAGTAGTTGCTACTGAATGTTTGTGTGGAGGTGGTGGTATGTAGTAGAATCAGCTCGTGTTATTGTTTTCATTCTATAAACAGACTGGGTTTCAAAGTTAAATTTGCTGCTATACACCTAAACAGACCTGACTACCTGTCTAACTTTCTTTCCTTTCTGTTCTTCTGACAACTTACGAAATATTAAAATTTTTTCCTTCACCCTCTTTTCTCCGATATTGTTATTTGCTGTATTTCATTTATTTATTTCCCTTCTGTCTTGTGTTTTCTCCCGAGCTCAGTTAATGAGCAAGAGAAATAAGTGGTTTTCTTTCAGTTTTAACTTAATCAAACAATGACAGCACCCTTCCCTTCCACTATACCCTTATATTTCTGAACATCCCCCCGAAGATATAAGGTTGCTTAGAGAAGAACGAAAGAAAGTAACCCCTTTTCACAAACCACTTATGTTGTTTTGTAGTGATGTAATAACATGTTAGAATCTTCACCCACCAACACTTATTTACACACGCATACATGTGTGTGTACGTTTGTATCGTACATTTCCCCCACTGCTCTTTTATGTTCAGTCAGCAATTGTCAGCAATTAAAACTACCACCTCCTCCATCCTCTTCACTTAGTAAGTTTCTCTTTGCACCAAATTACTACTTTAGCAACTTAAAGGCATTCATTGTAAGACAGAAAAGAAAAGCTTCTTACAGTATGTTGACATATCTGGCTCTCTTTTCTTTTGTCAAATTTCACCTTCGACAAAGTTACATTAAATAATATTTGTATTGTACCATGGCAGGGTCGTGTATTTCAACACTATTTAAAATACTCACATGCTGTTATAGTCACTTATTCTGATAATCAAATATCGAAGCCTTTTCTTTCGTCTTTTGCATGTGCAATAAGTGAATATCTTAACAGTGTTACGTTTTAAATGGCTAAATATAACTATCGTGGAATTGCTTGTTTCAACACACACTCTCTCAGATCAAATATCACTTATCAAGCTGAAGAATTGTAATAACATTCTGTTGGACTCTAGCTAGTTTTGTCTGGACTTCTTACTCTCTATATGGATGATTCTGTCTTTAGATAAAACTGAGAACCTTTCTTTTATTTACTTAATAGTAACATTGATGCGTTTTTTTTTCTTCTTCATATGTTTGCCAGCCAAAAATACTCAAATATACTTTTTTCTTAAATTCCAGCTTTAAATATATTGCGTTGTCGATATTGTATATATGGTGTAGTTTCTTAAATTTTCACGAAGGATATATTATAATACAGGCTCATTCAAAGTAGAATCTCTTTCCTTGTGTCTCAAAGAACTTATTCCTTTTCACGACCAGAAAATATTTGAGCACTCTACCTCTGATATCTGACAAGTTCCTACTGTCTAGGAGCAACAATTATCCGAGTCCATATCAAAAAGTGGACTGTTTTACTTATTGGCAAAGGATTCATTAACTAACAACCATATTTTCTAATATCGTCTACCATAGGACTATTACTGAACCTTCTTTTTTTTTTCCCCTTCCTTCTCTTTCTCTACGAAAAAAAAAAAAAAAACAGTCCAAAACGTTGGATTCTCACTTTCAGTATCACAGTGCAGCGTTAATTACTTCGTGCCGTTGTTAGTTTCTGAAATATTTATTGGATATATTGCCAACACCGGCATACAAACTGTTTCTTTTCTCTGTCCTTTCTGTTACTACTAGAATGAACGCTGGGTCATTTCAGCCAAGTTTAACAGGGATCTATCGGTTATATTCCCAGATCTTTTTCAAAGTTTCACCATTTATTTCTGTGAGATATTTCCTGAACATTTCATTCTCATAGGTTAAGCCAAATTGAGGATTTGTGCAAACATTTTTAATTTTTGAATTTCTCCCTTTTTAAAGGCTTAAAATTTCAAATAACATTTATTCCATGCCTTGGGGGAAACGATTTCCTCTATCTCTACTAGAAACTATGTACTATCTCAAACCTTGCGTACTGATGTACCTGTTTCCTTCTTATATCTGTTGTTTCTTCTATATTCATTCCATATTAAGCGTTTTTACCAAATCTTTCTTCAGCCAGAATGTCATCTGCCTCTCCCCCAAGGACACCTATCAATGTTTTTTTTTGTCTACAATATGTTTCAACTTCTTTGAAAATCCTTTTAAGATGGTTTGACACAGGTGTAAGGAGCAAACAAAACAAAATTAATTTCTTAACTCCATCAGTGCAGTGTAGCTATCAGAGTTCAAACTTTGTTTGGTGTTTCATCTTCATACATTCCAATACAGTCTTGAAAGAGCAAGCCTGTGGTATAAGCACAAACCAGATGGCATTGTAGAAGATGACTTTATGGTACAATGTGAGCGTAAAATTGAACACTACAAACCAGATATTATAATGGTTAACAAACTGTTTTATTTTAGATGTAGCTTGTCCACCTGACTGTAAGTTTTGTGACAAAGAATTTAAGTTGATTGAGAGATATGAACTCTAGCATGGCAGATAAAACATTTGTGGGTAATGGAAAAAGTTGAGGTGATCCCGATTGTAATCAGAACATTTGGTACTGTAAGCACTAGAATTGAAAATTATTAAAAAAAAACATTAGTGGGCAATATCAGTGTGGGGCACTTACAGAAGACAGCACTCCTTGGAACTGTCAGAATACTTAGAAATGTGCTTGACAATTGAAGGTATCACCTCAGTCCACTGATTGTCAACAGTTGGCACCTGTATTACATCACTAACAACAATTGCTGTGACAAGCAGACTAATTATAATAATAAAACAAGAGCACTCAGTGCAAACCTCCACCAAGGCAACACCAATGTCCTCTCAATGATTAGCCAGAGATGATTTTTAAAATGAGAACATCTGAAATAAACTTGACTGCTCTCACAAATGAGAATACTAAAAATGAACCCGACTGCTCTCAAAAATCAACTAAAAGAAACTGGAAAAATAATCCAGAATCCTTGTCCATTCCCTGATTGATCCCAATGGTAGTCATGGAATGTGAAGGTGGGTGTGTGGGCCATGTTTGTAATGCTGTGCGTGTCGTCTGCAGTGGGAACAGGGACAGTTTTCTCTATGAGGCCTTTTTTAGTTTATCCACTGATATAGTGTCTTTGCAACCATTAGGGTCAATAGTGAAAAAAAACAAAGGCCTGCATATGGTCAACAGCATTGCACACAAAAACGTGAGTCGAAGAAGTAAAGCTTCCTTCAAGGCAGAGCTAGAAATGCAATTGTCAAGTAGGTAAGAGGTTTAAACAGGAGTGATATATTAAAAAATTGGTAAAACTCAAAATTGTCGAGGATAAATTAAGTTTATTTTTGTTACTGAATATGTTAGTGCTATTTCTGTAGTTTGATTTCTTTATCCAACAGTTTCTACTAAGAGATGTGAGTAAAATTAACAGAGAAATGAAACTAAACTTTGGAAACTGCAATGCCATCATAACTTACGTGGAAACCATGAGTGTGCTTTCAAGGGAGATAATCAGAGAAAGACTTGAAAGTCAATGTAAGATTGTAATACTTCATGTAAAGTAAATATAACAAATAATCCAGAATCCTTGTCCGGTACCAGATTGATTCCAAAATCTAATCAGTTTGTGCCAATCATAAGGACAAACATCCCTGAAAGTTTCATTCAAATCCATCCAGCAGTTCTTGAGATATCTTGTTCATGGACAAATACACACAGACTGAAAACAATATCTCCACCTTCGCTAAGGCTGAGGTAATAACAACATCAACAATTGTTTCCAGCAAAGATACAAGGCCTGACATTTTGGGGTAGGGTTTAGTTATGTCTACCCCAGACCATTGCTTTATATAACCCTGATGGAATTGAAAGGCATAGTTACCTTGACAGAATTTGAACTCAATGTAAAGAACTGCAATAAATGGTGCAATGCATTTTGCCTGACACTCTAACAATTTTGTCTTGTCATAAGAGTGATGAAAATAGGAGATAGATATAATTAGTGTGTCTACTTTTAATCATTGGCACAAGGGTCACACAGTTCTGGTTTTAGAATGGCTCAGTGTCACTTTAACCCTATTTGACTGATACATCTTTTAACCCTGGAACAATGGAAGCTAATGTCCAAACCTGGTTAGGTTTGAACAGAGAATGTAAAGCAGTGTAACTAAAGAATGATTTCTTAAATATGCCAAAAGCCAGATATTTTAAAATTTTCTTGTGGGAACAGGGAAGGACAAATTCACTGGTTATATGAACCCTTATATATTACTGATACTTTATTTTAAAAGCACCTGTAGGATGAAAGGACAAAAATGACCATGTCAAGATTTGAACTCAGATTGTAAAGTGCCATAGCATTTTGTTCTTACTCTACCCATTCTTTGTTTTATGCTCTCCTAATCCTACCTCCATCACTGTATTGTTGGTTTGTGTCCATAACCATTGACCATTTTTCCCAACCAAGGGTTTTTTAATCCAGTATATATTATTGGCTACTATTTGTAGCTGTATCTACTTCAAGACTCACCCTTAAAATGATTTAACCTTAGTACCAACCCACCCCAAACTGCTCTCAGTTACATGATATAAATTTCCTCTTTTATAATTATCTAAATTAGAACCTGGCATCAAAATTTCATCAGCATAACAACAACAAAGTTACTTCACAAAATTCTTCATTAATTTTGCAAATCAGTTGAGGTAAAGTATATTTCAATAGAAATATGGTAACAAAAGGGTCAATAATGAATAGGGACTAAAAGATTTTTAATGCTACAAATTGATGCATATAGAAAATTATACTCTTGGGTTTTTGTTCAAAGTTCTGCCATGCAGCACACATATCTCCAGACTTTACAACATGTAGTTCCATTCTACAGAGATGTGATGTAAATGTTATTCCCAAACTTTAAATTCCACAATGGACATTGTTGCCTTTTATCCATGTGTAGTTAATAAAAGTAATACCAGTGTTGTACTGAGGTCTATTTATACAATATTACCATCTTTCTTATAAATTTGTGGCTTTCTGCCACAGTAAGAAATCTTTGTGCTAAACCAGTCCTACTACAAAAGGTAAAGTTCCCATTATGCAAACCATGTCAAGTACCAGTCGGACAAACAGTTTGGAAACAGTTTTCTTCTAGACAACAAACAAGATAATTGTTATCAAAATGCTGATATTTAAAAATTTTTTAATGTTTTGCTTATATTTCATCAGCATTTTAAATAAATCCAAATTTCGCTGCTACTGTGGAACTTGTGTTATCATTTTTAGGAAAACAATATAAGCATTGTCTGTCAACATTTTTTTTTTGTTGTTGTTTTAAATTAATTTTTAGGCCAATTATGTAATTCAATTCTTGAAGTTTTCCTTTTATATTTAGGGGAAAACAATACTGTTGGAAAGTGCTATGATCATTGTTATTTCAAGTTAACAACTGATGAAAAGAGCATCCCCTGTAGTGCCAGCTGTATTACACACACACACACACACACACACACACACACACACACACACACACACACATCTTTTATCTAGTCTTAGTCATTGGGCTGTGGCCATGCTGGGGCACCACCTTAAAGGGCTTAGTCAAACAAATCAACCTCCAGTACTTATTTTTTTAACCCCAGTACTTATTCCATTGGTCTGTTTTGCTAAACCACAAAGTTACCGAGACATAAGCTAACACCACTTGGGGGAGAAAGATAAGAACACATACACATAGATATGTACATACATATATAGTTTGCTGCTCTGTTAAGGTAAGATCAACAAAAAAAAAAGTACTTCATCCAGTGAGAGATAAATATTTAATGTATACTGTATAAAGATGAGAACTACAAATAGTTTATGAAGACATGTGGCTAGACAGCTTTTTATACTGTCCCTTTTTTCTCCAAACCCTGAATATTGCTTCAAGACATGTGTTATAAAATCCTGCCTAACTACATGTCTTCATAGCAAGAAACTATTAGTTCTCATCTTTATACAGTTTACATTAACTGATATATGTATATATACTCAATGAGGTTCTTTCAGTTTCTGTCTACCAAATCTTCTCACAATGCTTTGGTCAGCCCAGGGCTATAGTAGAAGATACTTGCCCAAGGTTCCATGCAGTGGAACTCAACCAGGAGCTATTTGGTTGGGATTATATAAATAGAGAGAGAGTGGGGTCAGTGTCATGTAATAATGACTATCATGCGGTTAATTGCCATTGCCACTTTTTGTTAAACTCCTATAGAATATTAAAGCATTTTTCTTCTAAGATTTTCTGATAAGTATGGCATCTACAAGCATTTTCCTCTTGTATTTTGTGCTGAAGAGTATGTTAAGTGTTACCAATTTGATATCCACTCCTCCCGCTCTTCTGTCGTTAATATTTTATCGACCACAGAAACATGTAAAGTTTAGTGTTTACATCAATAATTGATATTCCATGAAGATCAAGTGAAACCCATTACAAAAATATTGCTCCTGCAACGGGAGTATTAAGTTGCTCCATTTTGTATTGGTCCAGTTCACTCATCTGTAAATGGCTAACCCTGCAGTGGACTGGTATTCTGTTGAGAAGGAATAGTTGGTCTGCCTATTTAGTGGGGTTGCATCATTCAAAGCTGAAATAATGTAAAGTACATTGCGACTAGCACTGCATAACATCTCATAGTCTGGTTGATATTGCAATACACACACACACATACATGTATGTGTGTATATGGTATGAATGTGTGTGTGTATATATATAGATATATATATATATATATATGGAGGCACATGGCCTAGTGGTTAGAGCAGCGGACTTGCAGTCGAGGGATTGCGGGTTCGAATCTCAGACCGGGCGATGTGTGTGTTTACAAGTGAAACACCTAAGCTCCATGCAGCTCAGGCAGAAGGTGATGGCGAAACTTCTGCTGACTCTTTCGCCACAATTTTTTCTTTCACTCTTTCCTCCTGCATCTTGCAGCTCACCTGTGATGGACCAGTGTCCCATCCAGGTGGGGAATCTATATGCCAAGGAAACTGGGAAACCGGCCCTATGATCCAGGAGTGGCTCGAGAAGGAACAAACAAATATGTATATATTGGGTGGGTGGTTGGTTGGTTGGTTCTTCCTTTTTTTCTAAATAGCAGAAGTTGCAAACTGACTCACGGGCTGGAAGATTAGTACTGTGCACAAAACTCAGCTAAGTAGGCGACCACAAGGAGATTCTTCCTTCACTTGTCTATGGAGGATCATTCAATTCTATTAAAACCATTTGCCATAATGGTGATAGAAATGGTTAATATATGGTCACAGAGTTTAGTCTAGGCAGACTTGGACTCAGCACTGCAAATTAATAAAACACCTATTGGTTACACAGTGCTCCTGCCACTTTATTTTTGAAATGAGCATCAGGAAACTGAAGATCTTAGAGTTCAGTTTTGATTCACAGTTGCAGCTATTTATTTTCATAACCATTTTTGAATAACTTTTATAATGTCTTTATTCTAAAGACCAATCACCCAAATAATGGATATTATTAATTACCTACAGACAGAAATCTCATCCATCTTGATTCATAATCTTTCTTGCAGTAAGTGTTTACATAGTTGCCTGACCTGCTAAAAACAACAACTAAATCTCCCTCAAACCAGACCCTTACTGTCTTAGGTGGGAGGGGGAAACATTTGAAAATGTTATCGTGGTTTCTCTGTACAGAGGTAAAAGGTGGGCTGATCACAGTTAGATTGCCTTTGATCATATACATCTGCTGGATGAGGGTGGTTCACAAGTGTGTTGTGTATCTTCTTTATTTCTGTTATCATTATTACAGTGGTTCCACTGACTCTGTCAGTGAAAACAAAAGTTGCTTCTTTTCTTCACCTTCTCCCTTCAATCCTATTGATTCTGAGCCTTTAGATCCTTGTTGCCCTATTGTTTTTCACTTCTAAACCAAGTGTACCATAAGGAATTACCTACTCTCAGTCCTCTAGTTTCTCACTTCACAAAAAACTTGCATTAAGCACTTTGATCTTTATCTCCAGAGCTGCTATAGCATTCCCTTCGTCACACCTGTCTCTAATTGTTTGTATGTTTGTCTCCCTCCCCTCTTGCTGATATTGACTTTAAAAAATTTAAAAAATTAACTCACCAGCAAAGGTAAAACAGCTTAGTTCCCCAACAACTCAGACTAAAATCTAAACAAACATGCTATTTATAATATTTTGAGAAAATATGAAGCAGTCACAGTTAAAAATCCATTCCTGAAATATATGCCATTGTAATTCTAATCAGGAGAAAAATTCTTTGTTTAAATCAAAATCTATGAACAAGTGGAATGTTTGTCATAAGTCTAAGCTACTCAACAAAGAGTTGTTGTTGTTGATTATTATTCTTATTATTGTATTTTAACCTTTAGACTATCAACTTGTATTTAAAACAAAATGACCTTGTTTTATGATCTAAATCACGACTGAAAATATATTTTATAAATAAAATTGATTTTGATTTTCTTTTTTATTGTATTTATGTTATATCATACTTAAAACAGGTTTTGCTCTTTTGCCTTTATCGTCATTTAATGTCCATTTTCAATTCTGTCATAGATTAGATGGTTCAGTAAGAGGATTGACACCCAAGCTCCAGTATCTGCTTTGGTATGGTTTCTATAGCTTGATGCTCTTACTATTACCAACCACTTTACAACGAGAGAGAGAGAGTGTGTATCAGTATCTCTTTCTTCTGTACACTCAAGCACATTGGGCAGCAAGTTAAGAAACCACTGGTTTCTGCTGGTTGCAATTTTCTCAACCTCCACCCTTGTAGTATTGGCTTCTTGTCAGTTCCTCTCTTTCTTTTTCCCTCTTGTGGTGTCCATTTGAAAGCTGTTTTAGACTGTCATTGTTCTGGCAGCCTGAGTATGTTAGTTTTAATTGTTGTTCTGTGAAGATTTCGCTAAATGGCCTTTTATTGGTTTTCTTTAGAATATCTTCATTGTTTATGTGGTCTTGCCAGTATGTTCTCTCAGTCCTTTCCAAGCAGCTTTGGTGGAACATGACTAGCTTTCTGTCAATCCCATATCTCCAAAGTGTACAAGAATTTTTTTTCTTTTTTTCTTTTTTCTTTTTGCACAGTACTAATGAAATTGTCCTGTACTGAAAATATAAATGATGTTCCTAGTATTTAAAAACATTTTTAGCACTTTATGAAAAGCCCAATCTGTCCAGTAGTGTTGGGAAGGTGTGGAAGTATGAACCCTATAGGATGGCTGACACCATGCAAATGAGGGTGTTGGAGAAAATGTGCCACTAATGTGTGCTATACTTTAGTTAGGTGACTGCAGAACAAGCAATCTGGTTCTTGAGCAGATGGGAAGTGGAACAAACATTAGCAGAGATGATGATCAGGCAGTGGACTTGTAATATTTCGACCATGATAACATGGCCTAGAACCTCTTTGTCAGTATACTTGGAAGGTGGTGGGATGGAAAATGGGTACATGAGAAATAATGATAAAGATGGAATGATGAGATCAAGAACTGGACAGGGAGGATCCTGGTGGAATGTACAATGGAATGTAGCATGAGATGAAGGTGTGGGGTAGGGTTATGCTTGAGGATCAAGGGAGGACTCTGATGCAATGTACAGCTGTAGTATGAGATCAATGTGTGGTTAGGAGTGGGGATTATGTTTAAAGCTCATTGGAGGACCCAGGTCGAATGCACAGCTTTGGCATGAGATAACAGTGTGAGTGAGAAGGGTTGGCAGTGTTTGTGAATCCCAGGAGGTGTGTGCAGCTACAGCATGCAGACCACTGTGTTTGGTGAGGAGTGAAAGTGGCAGTGATGGGGTTATGTCAAAGCTCCCAACCTTCTGCTACTAGGATAGCTGTACTCATTCAGTACAATACAATAAAGCTAATCCTTCCAATTAAAAAATTATTAATCTGCACACTCAAAGACACTGAAAGTGGTGAGCTATCTAACTGCCTGTTTGTGTATTTATGTATGTGTGTATATGCCAGCAGTGGAATTTGTGATGAGATGAAATAGCTAATGTCTTAAGCAAGGTCTTTCATGAATTTATTGGCTTTTTTTTCTACTTAACATTGATTTATAGACTAGCTAAGTGGCATATAATTATTATTTGATGATTATTCTCATGCAAACTACTTGTTTCCAATAACGAACAAACATTAAGAAGATAACTACAAGGTCACTTGGCCAGGTAGAAATAGCTACAAAATCACCCTCAAATCATGTCTCAACAATACTCTAAATCATACTCTAAACAACATCAAAAAAATGGTGGGTAAAAAGAAATTAGATTATATTCTTATTTCTTTATTGCCCACAAGGGGCTAAACATAGAGGGGACAAACAAGGACAGACAAAGGGATTTAGTCGATTACATTGACTCCAGTGCGTAACTGGTACTTAATTTATCAACCCCAAAAAGATGAAAGGCAAAGTCGACCTCAGCGGAATTTGAACTCAGAACCTAATGGCTGATGAAATATTGCTAAGCATTTTGCCTGGCATGCTAACGTTTCTGCCAGCTCGCCACCTTGTTTAATTAGATGATATTCTCTTAGGTATGTAATGTTTGTTGAAACGGTTACAGTTGTATTGAAATTTGATCATAAATATTTATAGATTAATTCAAATTAGGGCAACATAATTTTTACTAATTACTTGCTTTTGACTTATTTGGAAGTCTTGAATCCCAAATCACATTGTCCTTTGTTGTTTTTTTTATTAGTATTTTTTTTTTGTATACAATGTAGGCACAGGTGTGGATGTGTGGTAAGAAATGTTAGCACGCCAGGCGAAATACGTAGCCATATTTCGTCTGCCGTTACGTTCCGAGTTCAAATTCCACCAAGGTCGATTTTGCCTTTCATCCTTTCGGGGTCGATAAATTAAGTACCAGTTACACACTGGGGTCGATGTAATCAACTTAATCCGTTTGTGTGTCCTTGTTTGTCCTCTCTGTGTTTAGTCCCTTGTGGGTAATAAAGAAATAGGTATTTCGTCTGCCTCTACGTTCTGAGTTCAAATTCCGCCATGGTCGACTTTGCCTTTCATCCTTTTGGGGGTCAATAAATTAAGTACCAGTTACACACTGGGGTCAATGTAATCGACTTAATCCCTTTGTCTGTCCTTGTTTGTCCCCTCTATGTTTAGCCCCTTGTGGGCAATGAAGAAATAAGAAACTTGCTTCCTAACTACATGGCTCTGGGTCCAGTCAAGTGTCTTCTGCTATAGCCTCAGGCTGATCAAAGCCTTGTGAGTGGATTTAGAAAATGGAAGCTGGAAGTTGCCCATTATGTGTGTGTGTGTGTGTGTATTTTTGTATCAGTGTTTGTCCCCCTACCACCACTTGACAACTGGTGTTGGTGTGTTTACATCCTTGTAGCTTCAGCAAAAGGGACTGATAGAATTAGTATCAGACTTCAACAAAAAAAAAAAGAATAAAAATACTGGGGTTGATTCATTTAACTGAAAATTCTTCAAGACATTGCCCCAGCATGACCACAGTCTGACTGAAACAAGTAAAAGAATAAAAGGATGTAATATTGTTTGTTGTTTTATTACATACCTCCATGTTTTTAATAATCATCATCAGAAACTAAATGGTTGTAATATTCATTTTAGTGCCTTATATATCCAGCTTTTGTCGGGGTATATTTAGGGTACTGATTCTAAATATACTATCAGTTTAGCCTTTTCTTTTCAAGACTTGGAAATACAGTGTACCTCTTGTGGTACATCTGCCCACAGCTTTACAAATATGAGATTATTTTAACAGCATGTAATATTTAATCATCGTATTAATATCATTAGTTCTGCATCAATTCAGCAGATACCATTAATTAAGTAGATATCACCAAATCACTAACTAATAAATTTATTACCTCTGCCAAGGAAGGAGGTTATGTTTTCATCGGTGTTGGTTTGCCCGTCTGTGTGCAAAATAACTCAAAAAGTTGTGAATAGTATTTGATGAAATGTGCAGGAAAAGTTGGTAATGACACAAGGAATAGATGATGAAATTTTGGTAGTGATCCGGGGAATTTTGATGGATTCTTGAAGGATTTTTCATTTGTTATATTTACTCTACATGAAGTATTACAATGTTTAGGTTCTTTGATTATCTCCCTTGAAAACACTTTCATCGTTTCCACATAACCTATGGTGGTGTTGCTGATTCCAAAGTTTATTTTCATTTCTCTATTAGTAATTTTACTTGCGTATCTATCTTAAAATTAGCTTGGTAGAGGTCTGCGCTCTCCGAGTGCTTTTCTAGTTAATATTAATTTGAGCTAATAGGATAAAACTAATGGCATATTTCAAATCAGCATTACTAAATATATTCAGGAATATGAAAATGTAGGGTGGAACTTGACATCCCTATTTCAGTGCGTAAACGACTGCATCAGTCGGTAGATGAAGAACTATACTACATCTTCAAAAGTAGTGCTGATAGCGAAAAACTGATTTCATATTTTGTGTTAATGCCTGAAGTGTAATCAAGAACATGTCTAACTTTCAAGGCAGTAGAAATATCTTTCTCTTTTGTTGTTGTTCTTGGGCAGTGTAATTACTGGAAATAGCCCAGTAATTTTACATCAAACAAGAAATACCATTAAAGTTTGCTATACATAGCAAGCAGTATTTCCTAATCTAGATACCAGCCGAAGGGAGATTTGGATGTATGTTGCTATATGAAATATGTTAATGAAATGACCTCAGATTTTGTGTGTGTGTGTGTGTGTAATCCTTTTCACTAGTCAGCAAACTAGTTTAAAATTACTGCTCTCATCCTCTCTACCACCACCACCACCACCACTGTTAAGCTTTAAATTACAGAGTCTTATATGATGGTCTCTCTTTTGTACAATAATCTTATATTATTGTAAATAATTAGTAGGATTGGCTGTGGAGGTGGGGGGGTACTAATTAACTGTTTGCATTTGAATGATGAAACAGAAGATGAGCCTAGTGCTGACTGGATGTATTCCCCTCCTCCACCCTACTGCTAGTAGTCTTACTCACAAGGTTTATATATATATATATATATATATATATACACTCACACACACACACACACAGAGTGAGAGATGGATATGCACACATACATGCACACACAAATCTGGAATTGTGTTGAACGAATAGAAAAGTGCTCAATATATGTAAAGTATATAGTTTATTGAAACTTGAGTTGCAAAATAAACACCCAGTTTTAATAAAATTTCTCTCTAATACATACATGCATACATACACATGCTTATGTGTGTGTATGCATGTGTGTGTGTGTGTGTGAGAGAGAGAGAGAGAGATGCAATCACAAGAAGGCTAACAGAAAAAAGCAGGCTTAGTATTTGGCTGATGGATTGGAGCAATAACCGTTAAAAGTGCACTAGAAATAGATTCTCTTAAAAGCTCAGCTGGCTTTCTGGAAGTAGTTGATTGGATTTAATTACCAAGGTGACATAATTGTAGTGGAATTAGTTGTTCCAAAGGTATAATAGCCAAAGTAGAAACTAGTTGGAAAAAAATGCTCAGGGAAGTATATCTCTACTGGCAAGAAAGACCTTCATCAGAGTGAAAAGGCAGATTGTATGATGCTTGTATTAGAACTGTGGTACTGCATGATTGTGAGACATGGGCCTTGAATGTTGAAGACAAGATAGAAATGAAGCAAGCATGTTCTGTCGGATGTGTAATGTTAGTGTACGTGAATGAACATCAAGGTACAAATGAGCTGAGAGAGAAATTGTGTACAAGAAAGGGGGCATGTGATGTGTATGGAAAGTGACTGCTGTACAAGAGAAGGAAGTTCTGATCCTTCTAAGGTGTTAGAACCTGTGGAAGAGGGAAACCAAGGGAAAATAGGGATGAAGTAGTGAAGGTTGACCTGAAGATGCTGCGTTTCATTGAAGGAAATGATGGACTGTTCTGATTAATGATATGCAGTGCCATTGAAGACTTGACTATCAAAACATTTTGAAATGGTAGCAAGGGAAGCTGTGTATTTTTATGTATGTGTGTGAGAGTGTGTGTATTTATATACTACTTTGTCAGTACATATCCTAAAATTGGAATGATACAGAGAAGATTAGTATGGTCCCTGTCCAAGGATGACACACACAAATTCGGGAAACATTCCATATTTTCTAGGCACAGAAGTGGCTGTGTGGTAAGAAGCTTGCTTCCCAACCACATGGTTCCAGGTTCAGTCCCACTGCGTGGCACCTTGGGCAAGTTTCTTCTACAATAACCTTGGGCCGACCAAAGCATTGTGAATGGATTTGGTTGACGAAAAGAAGTTCATTGTGTGTGTGTGTAATAAATATATATTTGTCTGTGATTTGTCCCCCCTCATCACTTGACAATCATTGTTGGTGTGTTTATGTCCCTGTAATTTAGCAGTTTAGCAAAAAAGACTGATAGAATATATATATATAATTTGCATCATGCCAAGCGTATAATTGCTGCTATCACTCAACCTGTGATGATCTCCCAATTCATATAAATCTTATCCTTATCATCCATATCTCTCATCTCATCACATGTGATGCTCTCTCAATACCATTCATCACTATCCTCTACCCATAGCTTTTCACTATGGAGGCACATGGCCTAGTGGTTAGAGCAGCGGACTTGCAGTCGAGGGATCATGGGTTCGAATCTCATACCGGGTAGTGTGTGTGTTTATGAGCGAAACCCCTCAATGATTTTTTTATGGATCTTGAAGTAGATAAAGCTGTAAATAACAGCATGTAAATATTGGTTTAAAAAAAAAAACCCTTTAGATAGAAAATGTCAAGTAACCCACAAGCAGCTTTTTACCTTTTCTAGCCAAATGGTTTTTTAACCTGATATTTACACACTGTTATTTGTAGCTTATCTAAGCTGGCAAACTGACATAACCATTATCATACTGAATAAAATGCTTAGCAGCACTTTTGTCTTTAAGTTCTGAGTTCAAATTCTGCCAAGGTCAACTTTGCCTTTCATCTGTTTGAGGTTGATAAATAAGTATTAGTAAAAGGGGAGCACTGGGGCTGATGTTATCAACTTACCCCCTCCCCCTAAATTTCAAGCCTTGTGCCTACAAGAGCCATTAAAAAAAAAAATTCATGTTCTCTTGGAGACATATATGCAATATCAAAGATTTATAATTACTCTTTATATGGTTCTAAAAGCTGTTCTCTATGTTGTTGTTTGACTTGCCAGAAAATAGCTGCCAAATCAGTCTGAAATAAATTATTCTGTCTTAAAAAAAAATAAAATATGAAGAATTTAAGTTTAGATAATGTAGTTTTAGATAATTACAACTGAAAATAAATCAGAACAGTCTTGGATGTGACATTCTTAATCACAGGTCTGCTAGATCAGTGATAAACAATGACATAACCATTATAAATGCCCTCTATCATAAGTCTACAGAATCAGGATTGAGCTTGTGTTTAACAACTACTACTCTGTATAAAGTAATTTAAAGAGCAGTCTTAGAAAACTGTAATTTTACCATTTCACATCCCTTTTTCTGTTTCTTTAAAATTAAAGGAAAAAAAAACTATTTCTTTAATATTTTGTACCTAGATAATTTCAAGTAATTTCATGTTTATAGCTTAAAACAAATATTGGTAAACACAGGCATCACTCAGCAAATATCATCATGAAAGCAGGAGAATTTCCTGTTCCCTATTTCATTTCTCAAATTATATGTTTCTGAGAGAATCTCATCTTCAAGAAAGGAATGGAATCAAGAATTGTTGAGTCACTCACAGCTCTGATCAACAGTTTTTAATATCTCTCCTTTTCTCCCTCTTTCTCTCTCTTCTCTCCATTATTTTTAAAACATTTTTTCTTCATTAAAACATAGCTTGCAAAATGCTATGTTCTTAAGGAAATTTGATTGATGTTTCTTCTACAGTGCTGTTTCTTTCTTCTCATAACAATAATTATAGTTGAGCGTTTCCTATTTTTCCATAAAGGGAGCAATTTTACAGAGATAATTGTGCATTTGTCTATGCTATACAGTTATGTTGGAAGGTGACAAGAGCTTTAACCTTTGGAACGTAGATTAAAAGTCCAACATCTTATCAATACAGTCAGTTATTTATTCAATATCATTTATTTTAAAAGCATTTCCTTCAAATATAATCTTTTTGTTCTTTAAATGCTTTCATTCAGTACATTGAAATGTTTTAATCAATTAATCCCACCCCAGTACTAGTATTCTTCTTACCAATCTCAATTTAGTCCCTTACCAATCTCAATTTAGTCCCTTACCACAAAGAATTTACATAAATTTAACATCCTTATAAACACACACACAATTTCATTCTAACTGTAATACATCTGTTGTAATCAAATTTTACATCAACTATAAAATAACCCATGGGCATGTGGCGTAGTGGTTAAGAGCATGCGTTACTAACCCCAAGATTCTGAGTTCGATTCCAGGCAGTGACCTGAATAATAATAATAATAATAATAACAACAACATCAAAAAATACCTTAGGAATGAGAACCCAGGTTCAAAATTTCCCCAAGACACCTGATGAGGGCTGGAGGGTATATCAGCCGAAACATTGTGTTAAAAACAAACAAGATGAGAACAAATATCCATCAAATGTACATATTGTACATAATTCCTCATCTCGTAAATATTGTTTGTTCCTTCTTGAGCCATGCCTGGCTCATTAGGGCTGGTTTCCCAGTTTCCTTGGCATATAGGTTCTCCACCTGGAGAGGACACCAGTCCGTTGCAGGTGAGCTGCAAGATGCAGGACGAAAGAGTGAGAGGAAGTTATGGCAAAAGAGTCAGCAGAATTTCACCATTACCGTGTGGAGCTTAGGTGTTTCGCTCATAAACACACACATTACCTGGTCTGAGATTCGAACCCACGATCCCTCGACTGTGAGTCCGCTGCTCTAACCACTAGGCCATGTGCCTCCACATCTCTTGAATATAGAACTGTATTAGTGTTGTTTTATGTCTCTGTTATTTAAGGTTTGGAAAAAAAGAGATCAATAGAATAAGTATATTTTCTTCATTAATAATTACAGAAAGTAAAAAAATTGAAACAATCTGAACAATCATCCCCAGAATCATCCTACTTTTTCTCGCATTACCAGGCTTAAAAAAATGGTACTAGAGTTTTATTCAACTAAGTTCTTCAAGTTGATGCTCCAGCATGGCCGTAGTCCAATAACTGAAACATTCTAATCCTTCATCAATATTTATAAAGCTGAAATGCGAAAAAGTTGTTTGATTTCTTGGTTATTTGTCTCATTTTGGGATGGGAATGGTTTGGTAGATGGGGGTCGGATTGGCGCCAAAATTTACACTGGGGGTGAAATGGGGTGGGCAATGATGTGAGGAGGGTTGCAAGTCGCTCGGGGCTACCGTTTCGTTGCCATGGTGTGGAATATGGGAAAAATTGAGTTTTAAAGAAGATAAAGACGAAGAAAAAGTAAAAAATAAGAAAAAGAAGAGGGCAATAAAAAGAGCCATGCAAAGAAGACGAACAAAAGAAGAAAGGGAAAAGGAGACAACACGCACAAAACACACCACTGCCAAGACCCGAGCGAGGCACGAAGCACGGGTCAAAATAGCTAGTCACCTAGCATAGCTAACACCATCCCCAACGGATTCTGTTTTCTTGTAAGCTACCTAGTGATTTCATTAGTGCTGGTTGCATAAAGAAAGCACCCAGTATCTATTCTGAGGTGGTTGGCGGTACGATGGGTGTCCAGCTGTAGAAACCATGCCAAAGTGGGCACTGGATCACGATGCAATGCTTGGATGTTTCAGATCCTGTTAAGCCATCCATCTGATACAAGCATGGAACATGGACAATAAATGATGATGATATATGTACACACACATGCACACTCGCTCACATATTATAATACTTTTTATGTGTATGAGCATATATATATATATGTATTTATATATGTGTTTATGTGTGTGTATGCATATATACATATATATTCTTGTTTTAGTCATTTGACTGTGGCCATGCTGAAGCACTTACCTTAAGTCGAGCAAATCGACCCCAGGACTTATTCTTTGTAAGCCTAGTACTTATTCTATCAGTCTCTTTTGCCAAACTGCTAATTTACGGGCACATAAACACACCAGCATCAGTTGCCAAGCGATGTTGGGGCGGAGATGACAAACATATACACACCTATCTATCTATCTATCTATCTATATATATATATATATATATATATATATATATATATATAGGGAGAATTCACAAAAAAGACAGACATGTGGTGTAGGCAACAAACAGATGTATTAGTTTAAGGGAAAAGTCTTTAATGTTTTGAGCCTAAGCTCTTCCACAGAAAGAAACAAGGAGAGAAAATAGAGAATATATATATACATAGCTGGCTTAGTTCTCTTTTTTTTTGGTTGCCTTGGTAACAATGTGATAGCCTTTATCACTTCAGTTGCTATGGTAACCGTGTGATAAATAAAGTGGGTGGCAGAAAGAATGATAGAATGACATATGCAAAAAAACAAAAAGATTTTTTTTTCCTTTTTGTTTGAGACAGCAGGAAAAAAATAAATCAAAGAATCTTTTTGTACATGTTATTCAGTACACCAATCCTTATTTGAATTAATTTATGCCATTGGTCAACTTGAATTACTTCTTTTAGTGTATTTTATTTATTTATATATTTTTGAACAATATGACAGTATATTTGTCTTTAGTTGACCAGGTTTTAGAGAAAAATAAAACCTAGACTTCATTTATATTCAAGCAGTATCAGTTTTAAAATGATTTCATTGAAATTAACGACGCTAAACGATGATGATATATATGTGCAGGAGTGGCTGTGAGGTAAGTAGCTTGCTTACCAACCACATAGTTCCTGGCTCAGTCCCACTGTGTGATACATTGGGCAAGTGTCTTCTACTATAGCCTCGGGCCAACCAAAGCCTTGTGAGTGGATTTGGTAGATGGAAACTGGAAGAAGCCCGTTGTGTGTGTGTGTGTGTGTGTGTGTGTATATATATATACACACACACACACACAACGGGCTTCTTCCATTTTCCATCTACCAAATCCACTCACAAGGCTTTGGTTGGCCCGAGGCTATAGTAGAAGACACTTGCCCAATGTATCACACAGTGGGACTGAGCCAGGAACTATGTGGTTGGTAAGCAAGCTACTTACCTCACAGCCACTCCTGCACATATATATCATCATCGTTTAGCGTCGTTAATTTCAATGAAATCATTTTAAAACTGATACTGCTTGAACATAAATGAAGTCTAGGTTTTATTTTTCTCTAAAACCTGATCATCAACTAAAGACAAATATACTGTCATATTGTTCAAAAATATAAATAAATAAAATACACTAAGAGAAGTAATTCAAGTTGACCAATGGCATAAATTAATCCAAATAAGGATTGGTGTACTGAATAACATGTACAAAAAGATTCTTTGATTTATTTTTTTCCTGCTGTCTCAAACAAAAAAGAAAGAAAAAATCTTTTTGTTTTTTTGCATATGTCATTCTATCATTCTTTCTGCCACCCACTTTATTTATCACACGGTTACCATAGCAACTGAAGTGATAAAGGCTATCACATTGTTACCAAGACAACCAAAAAAAAAAAAGAGAACTAAGCCAGCTATGTACTGCTGTTATTATTTGATATATCTCTTGTAAGGCATGTTATTACTATTATTACTATTACAGAGAACAATAACAGCCAATTATAATTAATCAATATTCAATATTCCTTCACATTATTTCGAGTTCAGACAGAATATTCTGACAGAACGTAAACAATGTTGGCGTAGCTTTAACAGCCTCAGAAGTCTTTACAAAAGTCAAGGACATTTATTTTCTTCCTCTGACTAATTGATAAAATAAATAAGTAAATAAATAAATAAAAACTTTTACAGCCAGTTTACCTGAGTATATGATTCATCAAAGGAACACAGAACACACACTCACACCCATTCATCGACTGGAAATGTAACTAGTCATTAAAAATTTACAGGTACCACTAGCTAAGGTTGATTGACAAGTCACGGTTGATCGACAATTTCAAATTCTTCTCACTGGTTTTGTGGCTTCACTCTACAGACCTGGTTACTAACTTAACAACTCATTAGTCTTATAGTGGTGTACAGCTGTGACCACTGTAGCACTGTGGAGGCACATGGCCTAGTGGTTAGAGCAGCGAAGGTTGATTGACAAGTCACGGTTGATCGACAATTTCAAATTCTTCTCACTGGTTTTGTGGCTTCACTCTACAGACCTGGTTACTAACTTAACAACTCATTAGTCTTATAGAGGTGTACAGCTGTGACCACTGTAGTACTGTGGAGGCACATGGCCTAGTGGTTAGAGCAGCGGACTTGCAGTCGAGGGATTGTGGGTTCGAATCTCAGACCAGGCGATGTGTGTGTTTATGAGCGAAACACCTAAGCTCCACGCAGCTCTGGCAGAAGGTAATGGCTGACTCTTTTGCCACGACTTTCTCTCACTCTTTCCACCTGCATCTTGCAGCTCACCTGTGACGGGCCGGCATCCTGTCTAAGGAACCTATACGCCAAGGAAACCGGGAAAACAGCTCTTATGAGTCAGGTGTGGCTTGAGAAGGAACAAACAAAAAACTGTAGTACTAAGATTAGTTCCTACTCCTGTAATATTTGTTTTAGCCACACAAGGTATCGAGCAGTGACCAAAAATATTAATTTCAAATTTTAGCACAAGACCAGAAACTTTGGGGAAGTGGGGAAGTTGATTACATTGACCCCAGTGCTTAACTGGTGATTATTTTATCGACCCTGAAAGGATGAAAGGTAAAGTTGACCGCAGCAGAATTTGAACTTAGAACATAATGACAGACAAAATGCTGTGAAGCATTTAGCCAGGCATGTTAATAATTCCGTCAGCTTGCTGCCTCTTCTGACCAAAAGTATTGATTTCAAAATTTAGCACAAGCCCAGTATTTTAAGAGAAGGGAATAAGTTGATTACATATACCACCACCCACCCCGATGCTCAACTGACACTTGTTTTATCAACTCTGAAAGATAAAGTCAACCTTGGTGGAATTTGAACTCTGAATGTAAAGGTGGATGAATACTGACATGCTAAAGATTCTGCCAACTCATCGCCTTCTCTGACCGAAAATATTAAGACATTTGCTTAAAGTTTCTTACTGTAGGACTAAACTTGAAACCATTGACTTGTGAGGTGAAATTTTAAGCTCTGCATTAAAAACATCATTTTAAAGACTGAATCTAAATATGAAATGAATTCCATTTTTGTTCAGATAAGAGAATATGTTAATCAGTTATGTACAGACATAATATATAAATATATACACTCATATGCCATACACATATACGTACTTACACACATAGATATTTATGTATGTGTGTATATATTGGGTTGGTGCATAACTATTGCAGCTTATTTACAACAAATTTTATTCAACAAAAACAATGACGTGTAACAAAAACATCTTTAAATGATTATTCCAGAGCATATTCACCTTCTACTTCAATTACTGCTTCCCATTTGTTTGGCAGATGGTCAGACCATCATTTAAAGATATTTTTGTTAAATATTGTTAGTTTTTGTTGAATAAAATTTGCTGCAAAAAAGCCACAATAATTATGCACCAGCCCTATATATATATATATGATGATGATGATGATATATATCTTTTATCTTTTATGTGATCTATCTATCTATATCTATATATATGTATTTTTTATCTTTTATTTGATTCAGTCATTAGACTGTGGCCATGCTGGGACACCTAAAATTTTTAGTCAAATGATTTGACCCCAGTGCCTTTTATTTTTTTCTAATCCTGGTATTTATTTTATCAATCTCCTTGCCGAACTGCTAAGTTACAGGGATGTAAACACACCAACACCAGTTGTTAAGCAGTGATGGGGGGGGGATACAGACACAAAGATACATACACAGACGCGTGTGTGTGTGTATGTATGTATGTATGTATATATGTATGTATGTAGGTATATGTTTTTTTTTATAAGCTTAAAGCTTAAAAAAAAACATTTACAGAATTGTGAAATTCACCACTGCTTATCAAATCATTGCACACGCATGCACGCACACACTCTTTCTCTCTCTCTCTCTCTCATCTCTCTCTCTCTCTCTCTCTCTCTCTCTCCTTATTTCAGTTTCAGTCTACCAAAACCACCCACAAGACTTTGGTTGGCCCAATGCTATAGTAGAAGACACTTGCCCAATGTGCCAAGCAGTGGGACTGAACCTGAGCCATGTGGTTGGGAAGCAAGCTTCTTACCACACAGCCACGCCTCTCTCTCTCTCTCTCCTCTCTCCTCTCTCTCTCTCTCTATATATATATATATATATATATATATATATATAATATATATATAACACACACAGGCTAATTCCCTGTAACTTGCTTTGTTAGTGTGTGTGTGTACCAGATGATAACAGATGGACAAGATTTGTGACAGTTTGCAACCTTATCAACTGAAATACACGTGGGGGGAAAAAAATTAGCAAGAGACAACATGAAGTTATTTTCTTATCATAAAAATTCTTGTACAGATAAATAACTATAAATATTGGGCTATAGTTAAATTATTCAGGCTTGGTAACTAATTTCTCCTTTTTATATTAGTTTTGTTGTAATCGTTGAAGACTGAGTCTTTGAGTTGTCCATGTATTGCATTCATGACAGTGTTAATTTATTCTGAAGACTTTACATTTTATCCTATTGATATCAAGATTGCTTTGTGTGTGGGTGTGTGTGTGCATTTGTGTGCAGTGTGTAGGTGGGTAGTTGCTGGTATGTATGAATTTTTTCTGTGAGAATAGATAATACTGCAAGCGAAAGTTAACTATTACCACCTGGCATTGTAACTCAATTTAAATGCACACACATATGCTCACTCTCACACACACATACATAATAAATATATATAAAGAGAAAGAGAGAGTGACCATAAAGTCTGGATACATTATCACCATCTCTCTTTAACGTCCGATAGGTGAAAATCACAAACTTATTATTCAATCAACAGAAAAAAAAATCCCAGAATATTAGATATTTCCCATGTATCTTGACTTTATGGTCACCTAGCACCTTGTATATGAGTCATTTAACTGGAAGATTCTGTGTGTGTGTGTGTGATTCAGACTTTATCATGTTAAATATTTGCATTTATACTCTTAAAAACTTTTCTCCACCTTTGTTGACATAAAAATTTCAATCTACAAAATCTGCCCAGTAAAGGCCCCTCTACAACTTACTTGACCTGTTAGTAATAGCAGCCAAACCACTATCAGATTACATCCACCCACCTTATAAGAAAAATATTAAATATAAAATGAGATGGTCACAATTGGAATTTTTTGATCTATAGGTCAGGACTAACCTAAGGCTAAACAACAGCTGTAACCTCTAATACTAACTACTGTGCTATACATTAGATAATGTAGTCCTAGATACACTATGCATGAATAAAATATGGAATGGGCACAGTTTGAACATCTACCAAGTAGGTCACATTATTATTATTACTGAGTGAGAGAGCAGTGCATGCCATCAAAGTGACACTGGGGTAAAATATACGAAGCCCAGTATACCCATCATGACTACCTGTCTGATAAGGGTACACCAGGCACATACATCACAACCATATGTGTGCAACATGGTGATCTCATATCAAGATAAACAGCACATGACCTTGCAGGTGGGGCCCAGTTAGAATTTTCTTCTGGTCGAGTAACCTATCCCACTCAAAAGGTCCCTGAATAAGAGTTGTTTAAGGATCATCATCATCATCATCATCGTTTAGCGTCCGTTTTCCATGCTAGCATGGGTTGGACGGTTCTACTGGGGTCTGTGAAGCCAGAAGGCTTCATCAGGCCCAGTCAAATCTGGCAGTGTTTCTACGGCTGGATGCCCTTCCTAATGCTAACCACTCCGTGAGTGTAGTGGGTGCTTTTTACGTGCCATCTGCACAGGTGCCAGACAGAGCTGGCAAACGGCCACGAACGGATGGTGCTTTTTATGTGCCACCGGCACGAGGGCCAGGCGAGGCTGGCAACGGACACGCACGGATGGTGCTTTTTACGTGCCACCGGCATGTTGAGCGAAACACCCATGTTTCCAAAGGTGAATTATCCAAACCCCAAAGACTTCCTCTCAACACATGGCTACGATGCACCCCCACTACTCCTGCTCATGGTCAGAGATGCACATATCATCAGCCACTAAGGGACATGGTCAACTGGTTAAGGTCAAACAACTGACAAGTAAATCTGTGGTATTGAGTAGAATATTTGCTGTAGTCCATCTTTTATTCCAAGACAAAATTATTATTATTGTGGCAAGCTGGTAGAATCCTCAGCATGCTGGGCAAAATGCTTAGCATTTGATCTGTTCTGAGTTCAAATTCTGCTGAGGTTGACTTTGCCATTCATACTTTCGGGGTCAATGAAATGAGTATCAGTGAAACCAGTGAACATAACCAAACCAACACTAGTTGCCAAACAGCCGGGGAGATTAACACTCACATACACACAATAGGCTTTTACACAGTTTTTGTCTAACAAATACACTCACAAGTTCACAAGGTTTTTGGTCAGCTTGTGGTTATAGCAGAAGGCACTTGCCCAAGGTACAGCACTGTGGGGCTGAAACTGCTTTAAAACACAGTCTTCTCCCCCAACATTTCAGGCCTTGTGTTTTTGTAGAAAGGATTGTTATTATTAAAGCAGCAAGCTGGCAGAATTGTTAGCATGCCAGGTAAAATGGATTAGTGATGTTTCATATGTCCTGACATTCTGAGTTCAAATTCTGCTGAAATTAACTTTGGCTTTCATCCTTTGGGAGGTGGGGGGGAATAAAAAATGTACCAGTAATTGACTCATTCTCTCCCCAAACTTGATGGCCTTGTGCCAAAATCTGGAGTTCTTTTCATTATTGTGATCTGGCAGAATTGTTAGCACCCTGGGCAAAATGCTTTGTAGCATTTTGTCTGTCTTTGTTATAAGTTCAAATGCCATCAAGGTCGACTTTGCCTTCCATCATTTCAGAGTTGATAAAACAAGTACCAGTTGAATATTGGGGGTTGATGTAATCAACTATCCCCTTCCTCAAAATTTCAGGTTTTGTGCCAACAGTAGAAAAGGTTATTTTTTTTTTTCATATTCTGCCGAGGTTGAACTTTGCCTCTCATCCTTTCGGGGCTGATAAAGTACAAGTTACAAACTGGGGTCGATGTAATCGACTGGTCCCCTCCCCTAAAATTTCAGGCCTTGTGCCTATTGTAGGAAGGATTATTATTATTATTCATCATTTAGGTTTATTTCTTAGTGATGTGGGTGGTAGTGTTTATTTCTGCCTTCATAGACCACTGCCAGTCTCGTCTAGCGTTTAACTTAATCCCCAAGTCCTAATTAATCTATGCAGTGAAACAAACATTTAAAATGCTTCACTGACGATTACTGTTTTCTTTGGAAAATAGGCCACATGGAATGAAAGAAACAAGAAAGAATATTTGGTCTGTAAAAGAAGCCCTCTGAATTTTGCAGTGCTCTGCATTTCTCTTCAGTTCTCTAGTGTTCTGTTCAGCTAGTGCAGTGTTTATTAATCTAAGTGCAACGTCCATAATACGATAGTTAACCTAATTCCAACAATTTTCTCTTCTCCCATTTCCATTTTTTTTTTTTATGGCATCAGATGGTAGATCAATATCAGAACACAAATAACTCTACTTGACGTGTGTGTGTGTGTGTTGTGTGTGTGTGCAGCTGTATTTGTATCTATGTGTTGATGTGTATATGTGTATGTATGGGTATGTGAGAGTAGCTACATTGTACGTGTATGTGCTATTGTGTTAATGTATACACGTTCCTTTGTGTGTGAAACTGCGTTGTATGTATATATGCGGCGATGCGTATCTGTGCAGATGCATTTGAATATGTGTTGCGTCAGTGTGTGTGTGCAACCACATAGTATCTATATGTTGTGTATGCATATGTATATTTATGATGTGTACGTGTATTCATGCCTGTTCACCTGCTTAAATATGTATCTTTTTAGAACGTGTGTGTGTGTGTGAGTGTGTATCATTTTAAAATAGTTTTTTTTTTGTTGTATTTTCTTTCTGCTTCTATTTTATGAATAAATTGTGCCTCTGCTTTCTTCAAGTTTTCAAGTCGTAATATATATTTTTTTCATCGCCTTGTAGTGTATGTTGAAACATACAAGTATGCTGTATTATGTATTTTAGTATTTATGTATCACTATCTATTAAACATACCTATCCACTCATGTGCATGTGTGCACACATACACGCATGTGTACATGCATGCACACATTACGTCATGCATCCTTTAAAAAAATGTTTTAGCCCGAAGGCCGCGGCCATGCTGGGGCACCACTGCTGTAATATGAAAATTAGTACAGCAGGGATTGCCACCAGCCCCTGCCGGAGCCTCGTGGAGCTTTAGGTGTTTTCGCTCAATAAACACTCACAACGCCCGGTCTGGGAATCGAACCCGCGATCCTACGACCGCGAGTCCGCTGCCCTAACCACTGGGCCATTGCGCCTCTATAAAAGACCTGTGTCCCTGGGTGGGCAGTTTATATTTTTTAAATGATTTGATCATAGAAGAAAGTCAGTTGCTGATGGCCTTTCTCTAATGATCTTTCTAGCTCCTCCTAAAACCAATGAAGGAGAGGCGGGTGATAATTTTCACAACTCGAGGGTTAACAGAAGTATGAAGTGGTTCAGCCACTGACAGAGACCTCACCCAAATGGTTTTATCAGGAAATTACCCAAGGGCTAGCAAGGTGTTGTTGTGGTAGGGTTGTGGTGGTGGTGGTGGCAATGGTGATGTAGGTGATGGCGGCGGCAGTGATATAGATGGGGGCGAGGGTTGCAGTGACTGATGTAGAAGGAGGTGATGGTAGTGGTGATGTTGTCGATGATGGTGGTTGTGATAGTCATGTTAAGCTGGGCAACAGATTATGCCTACAAAACACACCTCTATCATACGACTCTCCTCCATCCACACGTTATACTCATGGCTCTCCACAACATGGCTTACACTACATATTCCTTGGCTCAGCTGCCTGTCTTTTACTACTCAAAATTGCGTTACCACTTTTCTGCATGATCTTTATTGTATGACCCTTGGCTCTGCTTTCCTTCTGCTGCATCAATGAATCAATCCAACTTCATGGAGTTATGTAATACCTAACCAGTCCTACTCAATGTATTTATATCAATATCACTCTTTGAATATTCTAAACTAGGCGCGGGCATAGCTGTGTGGTTAGGGAGCTTGCTTCCTAGCTACATGGTTTTGGGTTCAGTCCCACTGCGTGGCACTTTGGGTAGGTGTCTTCCACTATAGCCCCGAGTCGACCGAAGCTTTGTGATTGAATTCGGTAGGCGGGAGCTACTGCCATGTGTGTGTGTATGTGTGCGTATAGCTGCTCAGTGCCTCTCCGAAAGAGAGAGAGGGAAATTCCAGCGAGCAATATTTTCACAATTCAGAAGGCGGCAAGCTGGCAGAACCATTACTCTGCCAGGCAAAATGCTTAGCAGCATTTCACTTGTTTTTTAACATTTTGAGTTCAAATGCCACTAGGATTGACTTTGTCATTCATCCTTTCAAGGTCGATACAAAAAATACCAGTTAAGCGTTGGGGTTGATGTAATAGACTAGCCCCCCTCCTCTCCTGAACTTGTGCCAAAACTTGAAATCAATATTTTCTCAGTTAAGACAGATTATACCTCTAACTCGGAATATCATCTTCATATTCTGGCACTTAAAACAAAACAAAACAAACAAAAAAAATAGCTTTTTTTTTTGTGCAGATTAATGAATGTAATTAATAAATGATGTCAGGAATATAATGCAAGTGAATTCAAAAACACAGTCTTCAACAAATTGACAGTGTTTGTTAGAAAATAACAATGATAATAATAATATTGATTTGAACCATGAAGTGCAAGGCCAAGAATTTTGTAAGCAAAATTACAGTTAATTAAAGTTAATTACATTAAATTACATCAATACTAGTACTTCACTGTTACTTCATGTTACCAACACTGGAAGAACAAGTAGTAGGATTAGAAAATATGACAAAAATGATTTGAGGACATACAATAGATTTTAACCCATTCAACCATTTTATTATAATAATAATAATAATGGCCTCTCCCATCAAAGATGATGTATGAATGTTCAGCTTTTACTGAACAACTTACACAAATGATTTGTTTATAGTGATCAAATGTTTGTGCTATACATTAGTTCAATCCTTCCATCAAATAGACATTGACTGAATAATAATAATAATCCTTTCTAATATAGGCACAAGGCCCGGAGTTTGTGGGGAGGTGGATAGTTGATTACATCAACCCCAGTATTGATTGGTACTTAATTTATCAATAATAATAATAATCTTTTCTAATAAAGGCACAAGGCCTGAAGTTTGGGGGGAGAGGACTAGTTGATTACATTGATCCCCAGTGTTTCACTGGTACCTAATTTATTGACCCTGAAAGGATGAAAGGCAAAGTAGATCTTAGCAGAATTTGACCTCAGAACATAAAGACAGAAGAAATGCCATCAAGTATATTTTGCCTGGTGTGCTAACAATTTCACCAGCAAACTACCTTATATAGTAACAATAGCAAGAGCACTCAGAGTGCACAAACCTCCCCCAACGCAACACTAACATCCTCTCAACAATTAGCCAGAGATGATTTTTAAAATGAGAATATCTGAAATAAACTTGACTGCTCTTACAAACGAGAATACTAAAAATGAACCCGACCACTCTCAAAAATTAAGTAAAATAAACCGGAAAAATAATCCAGAATCCTTGTCTGGTCCTTGATCAATCCCAAAATGTAATCAGGTTGTGTCAGTCACAAGGCTAAACATCCTTGAAAGTTTCATCTCAATCCATCCAGTGGTTCTAGATATATCTTGTCCACAGACAAACAAGCAAACATGACTGAAAACAATACCTCTGCTTTCACTAAGACGGAGGTAATAATAATGGTTTCAAAGTTTGGCACAGGGCCAGCAAGTTCAGAGAAGTGGGGTAAGTCAATTACGTTGACCCCAGTACATAACTGGTACTTATTTTATTGACCCTGAAAGGATGAAAGGCAACGTTTACCCCAGTGGAATTTGAATTTTATGGTAATAATAATAATAATAATAATAATCATGATAATTCTTTCAAATTTTAGTGGTAGGGGTTAGTTGAGACCACCGACTCCAATACTTGATTGGTACTTCAGTCCCAAAAGGCTGAAAGGAAAAGTCAACCTCAGTGGCATTTGAACTCTGAAAGAAACAGGGTCCAGAAGAAATAATAATAATAATAATAATAATAATAATAATAATTTCTGAATAGGCACAAGACCAAGAATGTTGAGGACACTAGATTAGTCAATAGAAGAAAAAAATAGACAAGCAACAACTGGTGTGTTCAAAGGCTTTAATTAACTACAACTCCTCTCAAATATAACAATTTCATATGTCATTATTAAGAAACACATTTTTCTTTTCCATAGTGTTGTGTGTGTGTGTGTGTGTGTGTGTGTGTGTGTGTGTGTGTGTGTGTGTGTGTGTGTGTGTGTGTGTGTGAATAGGTGATCTATGATCATTTGCCAATGTTTCAGAATTGTTAAAGAATTGGACAAAAGGTTTTGCTGTATCAAGTTATAACTTGGAGTTCAGATTCAGCCAAGGTGGACTTTGCATTTTATTCTTCAACATTTGATGAAATAAAAAATACCAGTCATGGACTGGAGGTGGTGGTGGTGGTGGTGATAGGAGGGACTGAACATAATGGTCAACCCACTACCACCACCCACCACCACCACCATGACTAACATTTGGAACCTTGTCTCAGTGTGTTTAGGAATCAATATTTGTACTTATGTGATGCCTGAACTTGTATCACAATCTGATTGTTCACAGTCACTTCTACAGATAATTAAGTAATTGTACCCCAGCCACACACACATACAAAACCTGTCTCTTTCACACTTATACATACACACAAAAGTGTACATACTTAAAAACACATACATTCCCACAAATGCATTTGCTCCGTTTTGATTTTTCACGCATCAACAATGTCCTCAGACAGTTTGGTGTCACAGGCTGAACTGATTGGTCAATTGGTTCTTGATTGGTGGTTCTATCATTCTGGCTGTTAAGTAGATCCAATATTCACTCTTAGATCATTTCATGATCAGATTATTCCACTGGCTGCATGGGCAAATGTTTGGTTACTGTTCTTTAGTCTTGATCCAACCTCACTTTAGCAGACCCATTATCAAAGGTATCCCAGCTGTAACCATCTTGTTTTTTGTTCTTCCTCAGTGTAGTATACTCTAGGCTACATAGTCCAATGTATCCTTCATTGGTGCTGAAAAGTTCCTAGCTTTGGGTAAAAGAAAATACAGGAGGATCAATTGATTATGATTTTATTCAATATATTCCCCTCCCAGATTCACACACTTATTGCAGTAGGTCTTCAGTTTTTCTAATTCCTGTAAAAGAACTTGAAAGGTTAGGCTTCCAGCCAGGCCTTTCATGATACTCTTAAAGCCAGGAACTTTTCAACACCCCCTTATGTATGATGGCAGGGTAGGATTTAAGGGAGAATTTGTTGCTATTTCTAACAGGTCAAGCAATAAATATGATGTTTCCTTGTTAGTATTTGGTGACTGGTTAAGGTAGAAGTTTAAAAAGCAAGAGAACCATTTTCTGTGTTTTGTCTCTTTAACTCGTATTTTTCTTCCCCTTCTGAATTTAGGATTCAGCAACATCAATGACTTTTCTGTGGAGTCTCCAAGACTAGTAGGGGTGGATGGAGTTAAAATGGAAGGAAAAATCAAAAGTTGAGGGTGGTTGCTGCAGGCTACCTCACAACAACCTCTTTAGGTCACAGATGGATTCTGAATATTTACAACTGGATGGACTCTTGGCACCCAAGGACCAGGGGGTGGTGCTAATGTGGATGATGCTTCTTTTTACCAACCCTGACCATCCTGGAAATGGTTTCTTTTTTCTCCATTTCACTGACAAGGCTTGGGTTCTCTTGATGTTATGCTAGAAGAAAAGCACCAAGCGCTGGAATCTGACCTTAAGTCATGACATGGTGATGGTGATGTCAATTTCTGAACCATATAGCTATTCACACAATGAAAACTCTCAAAGGACCTCGTTGAGGCACTGAATGGTAGACATAGTAATGTATTCTTAATGAAATACTTCTAGGATGATGGTATTAGTGGTCCCACTTACTTGTAAAAGGCCAAACTTCGTCACATCTAGGCTAATTCACTTTTAAATTAGTTGTGCTATTAGCTGTGCTGCAATACACACACGTGACACAGATACTTGCACACACGCACACACACACACACACACACACACACCACCATCATCATCATCATGTCTATTTTTCCATGCTTGCAAGGGTTGGGTAGATCTTCGTCAGAGCATTTCACCACTTGTTGTGACTCTTTATCATCTCTTTGGTGAGGTTCCGCATTCTAAGATCACCTACCACCTTTTCTTCTTTGGCCCACTCTATACAATTACCATTTTTCAATATTCTACAGATACTTCATTTCATGAATTGATGTCTGTATTGAGATATATTTGGATTTTTGCTGAAAGTATCCTTTTAGTTCTGTGTGTGTGTGTGTCTGTGTGTGTGCATATATGATTAAAAAGTAATGTAATAATACATTACAGAGGATATATTATAGCAATAATTCATCATCATCATTGTTTAACGTCTGCTTTCCATGCTAGCATGGGTTGGACGATTTGACTAAGGATTGGCGAACCAGATGGCTACACCAGACTCCAATCTGATCTGGCAAAGTTTCTACAGCTGGATGCACTTCCTAATGCCAACCACTCCGAGAGTGTAGTGGGTGCTTTTACGTGCCCCCAGCACAGGAGCCAGTCAGATGGTACTGGCAGCGGCTACGTTCAAAGGGTGTCTTTTACGTGCCACTTACACAGGAGTCAGTCCAGTGGCACTGGGAATGATCTCACTCGAATGTTTTTTCACATGCCACCTTATGAATATATCAGTGGCCAAACACGTTATCATAAAATACATAGAAGAAAAATGTTTATGATTATGAACAAGTTGCAATTATAACCGAGAGGGTTTCAAAACCCTTGTTTAGAAATAGCAGTCATGTGTGTGCATGTGTTAGTATGCAGTTCATACAAGTGAATTTGTTTCCAGTCTTCTGTGGATAATGAGCATCTGGCTGTAGAAAATCTGCCTCAACAAATTCTGTTTGATTCATGCAAATACAGAAAAGTGGACATTAACTGATGATGATGATGTTGGTATTTTCTGTTGTGTCTGGGGAGAGTCATTTTCTTTTTGTGCCTTATAATATAACACACTCATCGGTAAAATTTCCACTTCTTATTTTTATTTTCTTTAAAACTATTGAAAAGGTTACAAGACGCAACAAAAATTTTAGGAAAATAAAAATAGGAAATAAGTGGAAATTTTACCAATGAGTGTGTTATATTATCAGGCACAAAAAGAAAATGACTCTCCCCAGACACAACAGAATATGCTTCAACGCATGAACTCATATAAAGAATCTTGCAAACCAAATCCAAAAACGAAAGATGTTGGTATATATATGTATGTAAATTGTATGTTCATGTGTGAGCGTATATGTACGTATATGCACACATACATTTATGCATGTGTGTGCAAGGATATATATATATATATAATATATATATATATATAACTGACATGGATGTATAATACATGCACAAAATTCAGGTGGATTGGACTTATACAGAAATGCACAACTAACATTTTTTTTTTCCTATGCACAGAACCATATCTGTTTGTGCTTTCATGCTCGACTGATGGTTGTTACAAAGTGCTGTGCAAATACAGGATAATACAGTTGTGAAAGGTTAAGTGATGGCAACTGTTATGTTACACAGACGCACACTCACAGCACACGTGTATAGCTTTCAGATGATCTGGCTTCATTCAGCCAAGCATGGCCATCACTGGGAAGCAGCTCTATACACATCAGTGCTGCCAGTGTTTGCTTAGAGGCAGGAGTGGGGTTGTTTTGATATTGCTGCTGCTGCTGAGTAGAAAAGGTTCTCACTTCCATTCACCTCTTGTTAAACTCTGATCCTTTCATCATCATCATCATCATTATTATCATCATTGCCATTATTATTATCATTGTAGTCATCAACATCATTGTTATCATCAATCATCATTATTGCCATTTTTACATCTGTTTTTCCATGCTTGTATGGGTTGCACAAGTCTCCTCTCCCACAGCACCATGCCACTTGTTGTGATCCTTCGTAAACTCTTTGGTGAGATTCCACACCATGAAATCAGACTTCATTTTTTTTTCTCCCACATCTTCCTTTCACATGGATCACTTAGTACTTCTTTACCCAACTGTCACCCCCCCCACATACACACATCACATGTCTCTACCACTTTAGACTTCTCTCTTACACACTACATCTCATTCCTCTTATACCCAGTTTTTCTTTCATTCTCCTTCATTCACACAAACATTACACACCCGGCAAAGCATGCTGGCCTCATTTCTATCCAACCTTTACACATATTCTACATTCAGTGTATATGTAGAGCTACCATGTAACCCCACTCTTCAAATGTTTAAAATGTATGTGTATGCATGTGTACAAATGCTTGCATTTGTGCTCATATGCCTATATGGGTATGTACGTGTGTTCACATATGAATTGTGTGTATGTGTGTGCACATTCACTTCCTTGCGCCTGGATACTTCTATATGTTCTGTGTGTGTATGTATGTGTACATGCACATGTACCTGTGTGTCTTGATATGTCTGTGTATGTGTGTTTGCATGCGTATCCCTATGTCTAGGAATGTGTGTGTGCACGTTTATATGTGTATACATGTTTTTATTTATGTATGTTTTTTGTATGTGTTTGAGTTTGTACATGCACAAATATTCATGTTTATGAATATTTGTGTATTTGTGCATATACATATGTCTGTCTGTCTAGGAATGTCTGTGTGTGTGTTTGTACCTATGTTTGTATGTTTAGGAACATGTTGTGCGTGTGTGTTTGTTCATGTGTGTAAATGTGCCTATATATTTATGACTGTTTGTGTGTGTGTCTGCTCAAGCATACATATTATTCCTGTGTACCTGTTAACTTAATATATCTGTTGGTAGTTTCAGCAGGCAGCTAGTCAGTTGTTCGTTACGATTTCATATATTATGCTTCATTTAAATTATAAAAGAATGCTTATTATTACACTGTCTTGTAATAAGATAGAACAGCTTACATCTTTTGTTTGCTAATAGTACAAATAACTTGGTTTGAGCTTACCAGAAATCAGTTGAAGGTTGACATGTTAAAATCTTGAGACTAATAACCAAAATACCTTGAGTTTAACAGCACAACTATAGGGAAATATTACCTTGCTTGTAAATAGGTGAGCTTTGGTAATTGGAAGGGCATCAGTCTGGGGAAATTGGAAAACCTACCTCAGCAAATTCTGTCTGGCCTATGCATTGTCGTCATCATCGTTTAACATCCATATTGCATGCTGGTATGGCTTGGATTGTTTGCTAGGATCACACCGACCCAGAGACAGCATTGTTCTCTAGTGTCTACTTTGGCATGGCTTCTATGGCTGGATCCCCCCTTTTTATTCTGATGCCAACTGCTTTACAGTGTGTACTTGGTGCTTTTTATGTGGCACTGGCACTAGTGTGCCATATAGCTTGAAAGACCAAGATCCATGTCAACTGAGTGGGGCCAGAATAGAGAGGAACATGGCTTTGTGTCCCCTTATTGATGCTCACATGGATAAGTGGACTTTGAAACAATAATAATCAATCAAGAATAGGTGCCATTCAGTTAATGACACATTTCTCTCAAACTCTGCCATTTTGTACCTCAGTAAGAAATTATTGTTAGTCTAAGAATTATAGACGGAGGAATCAGTAGAGAACTGGATAAAATTTCTTGTAAAGGGCCAGGTAGGTATGACATAATCCATTGATTCATATCATTCCTAATGATGATTGCTCATCTTGTCAGATTGTAGCTGTTTCATTCAGCTGGATTATTCCAGTTTACTTTAATCCCTGCATGTGCACAAGTATGACTTTTCATGCCATACATCCATCGCCGTAAGACTTAATAAAATTACAAAACAGATAATGAAATTAAATGATAGTGTAACATTTGTGCATCATTGTGTTTAAGTACTGAAAGCTTGTACATTTTTACCATTCTTTTGGTCATCCTAGTAGGTTCTATTTCAAGAAGACTGATACTATAATACTATTTTGACTGAATTTTACATCAAAGGGAAGTAGTGTGATGGGGATGGAGTTGTCTGTAAATTATTAGTATAGGGTCCACAATTTTTGACAAATCATAAAAGTTCTGTTTCAAAATGAGTTTGGGAACTGCTTATTTAAGAAAAAAAAAAAACAAAGCAACCCACTATTTCTAGCAAATTGGGTAACCTTCAGTGCTATTTTTAATCAATTTGGAGTCAGATTTCTGAGAAATTGGATGGAATATTTGTGCTGCTGTGTTTGATTTATGTTGGGATGATGTGACTGTAATGACATCTGTGTATGAGGCAGCAGTAAGGTCATGCAGGTATCGGTAATTGAGGAGTCAGTGAAAGGTTGGATTCTTGTGGTTCTATTTTCTTTATTCATTGGTGAGAAAATATAAAAAAAGTGTGCCAAAAATAAATTGGAATAGATCCAATTTATGAAAAATTGGCCAGGGACATAATGAAAAGAAATCAATATTTCTCGGAAATATTGATTTCTCATAAATCTGTAGGCTATTGGATTTACTGGCAGTTGTAATCACATTCTTAATATATGTTTGGTACATATTTTTCTGGGTCTAAATAGATAAAAGCTAACATAGGTGAGGCTAGAGGGATTTGAACTCAGAATGTGGATGAACAAACTGCTGCTATGAAGCATTTAATCTTCTGGTATGGGTTAGATGGTTTAACGAAACTAGTAAGCTGGAGAGCTGCACCAGGTTCCAATCTGATTTGGTATGGTTTCTATGACTAGATTCACTTCCTAACACCAACCACTCCAAGAGTATAATAGGCGCTTTCCATGTACCACCGGCATGGGTGCCAATTACATGACACTATCATCAGCCTCAACTATGATTTCACTTGGTGTGATGTGTCTTCTCAAGCATGGCATATCACCAAAGGTCTCAGTCACTAGTCATCACCTCTGTGAGACCCAATGTTCAAAAGGTGCTCTTTATGTGCCACTGGTATGGGTGTTTGTTACGTGACACTGGCATCAACCATGACTATGATTTCACTTGGCTTGACAGGTCTTTGTATATATTGTTAGTTTTAATAATTTCCCTGTATATTTTATGAACTTAATTAACATTTTAGGTTAGCATAAAAACTTCTTAACTTTGCGGGATCAGCATCATTGTCATTTTAACGTCCAGTAGTTTATGCTTGCATGGGTTGGACGGAGTTTATTGAAGGAGAATTTTTTTGGGCTGGATGCCCTTCCTGTTGCCTCACCTGTTTCTAGGCAAGGTAATATTTTCTCATTGTTAGACATGTTCTTGCAGAATAGTGGAAATAAATGATGTTACTTGTATGACAATGGTTTTACAACTATCATGCAAGGTCAAGATAAGGAGTCACATACATATATACAGACATCACTCCATACATGCTTCACTCCACACATGCATCAGATCATCAATCAATCAATCAAAAGTGGCTATGGAGATAGTAAGTAGATAAACACAGTTGAACTTGAGTTGTGTGTGCTCCATGTAAATATATTTCAAGCAAAACTGTTTTATCTACCTTCCTACATACACACACACGTGTGTGTGTGTATGTATATATATATATATATATAGATATATATAGATATAGATATAGATATATATAGATATAGATATATATAGATATAGATAGATATATATAGATATATATAGATATAGATAGATATAGATAGATATATATAGATATAGATATATATATATATATATATATATATCCCTCTCTCTCTTTCGGAGAGGCACAAGCACCTATACGCACATATACACACACGGCAGTAACTTCCACCTACCGAATTCAATCACAAAGCTCCGGTCAGCTCGGGGCTATAGTGAAAGACACCTACCCAAAGTGTCACGCAGTGGGACTGAGCCCGAAACCATGTAGCTAGGAAGCAAGCTCCCTAACCACACAGCCATGCCCGCGCATATATATATATATATATATATATAGGTAAGTCATCTTAGAGTTCATAAATCAGAAAGAAATGCATGCGTGTATCTGTTAATTATTATCTGTGGATAATGCTGTACATTTTAGATGATATATATATATTCATCTTGTTTTAGTTATTGTGTGGTTGTCATGCTGGGGCACCACTCCGAAAAGATTTTAATTGAACACATTGACCCCAGTACTTTTTTTAAAGCCTGGTGCTTATTCTATCAGTCTCCTTTGCAGAACTGCTGGCTTATGAAGGACGTAAACAAGCAGACACACAACAGGCTTCTTTCAGTTTCCATCTGCCAAATCCACTCACAAGACTTTGATTGGCCTGAGGCTATAGAAGAACATTCTTGCTCAAGGTGCCATGCAGTGGTTGGGAAGCAAATTTCTTTCCACGCAGGCAATACTAGGGGCCAGTTTGATAGTAGAAAAAGAATATTAAAAAATAAATGAAAGATACTTGACGTTAATTTTTTTGTTCTTCTTTGGGAAATTTATATATATATTTTTTCAATTAAAAAATAATTATTTCCAGTATGACTTGCATATTTAAAAATATATCTGATATAAATACATATCTTTTAGCTGAATAATGTGTAAGTTATAAATAGTAAATATTACATGGCAATATTGTACATTATCTATGATAAAATTATCTAGTCTATAGAGTTTACTAAAACTTTGTTTAGGCCATATCTTTATGCTTACTCCACTTCACTACCCTTAAAAAAATTTTTTTTTTTTTTGAATGCAGGTATTAGTATAAAGGTATTCTTTAAAAGTTCGTTCATTCAGAAGGAATCTATGAATGACAAATACACCTCAGAAATTTGTTAGCTCCCTTGGTTCTGTAGTTTATTTTATTTATTTATTTTTTCTCCTCTTTCGTAGGGGAGGAAATCTATACAAGAAATTACTAAGAACAGTAACTCAAGAATGACACGGTTATACACATATAGTACACACCTACACACAACACTATTGTTTTAAAGTTTGTCATCTAGATCGGAGTTCGAATATGATTTGAGTTACTTTTGTTTCCTCTTAAATTTTAAGATTATTCCTGCAATGGGATTACATTCATTAAATCAATTTTTAAAAAATTTCTTACTGGTTATTAAAACAAAAATTTTAAAATTGGTCTTGAAACGAATTTAAATTTAAAAATACACCTTCGCATGCGTATATTTGTGTGAGTATATTTGTGTGTGCGTGTACTCACACTCCCATACACATATATGTATCTAAATGGGTGTATTTTATATTTGCGTGTGAGTGCGTCTTGTAGTCTTTTCCAGTCATTAGATTGCAGCCCATACTGGAATACGAATTCAAAGGCTTCCAAACATAGATGTAACTACACCCCATACCCACAGAAATAATACGCTTCCACACAATTTCTATCTACCAAATGTACTCACATGCCTTTGGTCGGCCTAAAGCTATAGAAGATGACTTGCTCAACAGGCTTGGTCCCAGGAATATTTTGAAGAGAGAGCACAAAATCAGAAAAGAATGCAGTTCTTAGAGAAAAGGATGTGTGATATTATTTAGAAGGGCACACTTTTCCTGAGGGTGGCACGTTCCTCTCAGACTCCACCCCACCAAACACCAACCCACTTGTATCTGCCCCTGCTCAAGATGCCACACTGTGGGACTGAATTCAAGGTCATGTGATCATTGAGTGAACTTATTAACCACACAGCCATGCCTGCAGCTATTGTGTGTGTATGTGTACACATATGCTTATCTATATGTGTGTAATATATACAGGTATATTTATAAATGTAAATGTGTGTGTGTGTGTGTGTGTGTGTGTGTGTGCATATGCATGTGTACATAAGCTTTTGTATATGTGTATGTATATATGCGAGTGAGTGTGTATGTATGCTTATTCTTTTGGTTTTTCACATGTTTCAGTCATTCACTGCGACCATGTTGGAGCACCGCTTTTAGTCAAACAAATCGACTCCAGGACTTATTCTTTGTAAGCCTAGTATTTATTCTATTGGTTTCTTATTGCCGAACCGCTAAGTTATGGGGGCTGTAAACACACCAACGTCAGTTGTCAAGTGATGAGGTGGGGGGCGGAAGGGACATGCATGCATATTTATAAATGTAAATGTGTGTGGGAAGGTGGGATGGTATGAAAACTGAGCAAAATGGCCTAATACAGGTAAATATCAAAAGGGAAATGAATAAAAAATAAAACAAAAACAAGAGAAAACCAGCCCCTAAGGGAATATGAGCTTGATGGAACTTTTTCTACTTGTACATTTTGTGGCAAAAATCTACCTGTCTGACACAAGACTTGAATCTCACATAGAAGCAGGCAATAAGGTACTTCCTACTGATTATGGAAAATGTCACATATGCCACAGGATTTGCAAATCTCAAAATCACCTCAAGAAATATTTTAAGATCCTTTAAGGTCAGATAATACAGGGCTGTTCAAATTGTGTCGAAATTAGCATTCAATTTATGTGGATAGCTTTTTAAAGTATGTCTCAAGTACTGGGGTTGATTTAATCATTTACACACCCACCCTTATGAAATACCAGGCAGGCCCTGTGACTTGAAGACCAACTCTGGTTTAAAAAGCCACATTAGATGTCATGCCAGAACTGAATATCATACACACTCACATGGTCAAGCTTTGTATCGAGCTAAAAATAATAATGTATGTATGTATGTGTGTGCATGCATGCACATATGCTTGTGCATGTATGTGTATGTATATATGTGTTCTGTATATATGCATGTGAATAACGTATGTATATAATATATATATATATATATATATATATGTATGAATATATGCATATATATTTGTGTTTATGTATGTTTATATATGTATATAGTTATGTGTTTATATATATATATATATATATATATATATATAATCAAAATAAGCAACAAGAATGACTCTTGTTGCTTATTTTGATTATAATCACCCCAAGGATTTATATGGATAACACCATGCAAAATTCTGGTGCATCTAAATTAAGTACCATATTCATTTGAATCTAAATTTTTGCTGAACTTATATATATATATATATATATATATATTAGTGTGTGTTTGTATACATGTATATGTGTGTGTGTATATGTGTATATGCATGTGTATATATACATGCATGTGTATGTATGCATATATATATATATATATATGTACATATGTGTGTGCATATATATGTGTATGTGTGGATATATCTGTATGTGTGCATATATATATATGTGTGTGTGTGTGTGTATATATAAGTATATGAGTGTGTGCATGTGTGATCACTACTTCGTATTTAATATATCATGTTTTCACAACACTACTATATAGCCTTTCTAACCTGCAGCCATTGTAACTCAGTGTAGCATTCTATTAATATTTTCATTCATCAATTCACTGTGCCATTCATCTAACAGAATATTTTATTTTTTAATTTAAAAAAATTTTTATATATTATTAATTAATGATTTGTTACTCATTTCTTTTCTTTGCAGGCTTTCCAATTACCTGATAAACTGGATGCCTCACGGAAACTAAGACAGTCCTTTATTCCGGCTCCTAAGGTATATTCTAAAACAGCACAACCAAAAACCTGTCTTACTATTGAAAATCAGGAAACCATTTCATACAAAACAAACACTGCTGTTGATGAAAAGCCAAATACCTCAAAGCAGTTCAATATCGGAGATCGAGTATGCATCAGTGGTCAAAAGCAAGGCACGCTTTTGTATTTTGGTAAACTACATGTATCAGATGGCTTGTGGTGTGGTATTGAACTAGAGTTACCTGAAGGATCCCATAATGGTAAAATTGAAGACGTCAGGTATTTTACCTGTAAAAAGTTCCACGGTATTTTTGCTCCAATTGATAAAGTTGAGCGTGTGATTCCGAGTAAGCCTCTCACAACTTGGGCAAAGGTCAAAGAATCAAGCGTATATGATGAGAGAAACAATGAACTACAGAAGGACCAGTCTGTGACAAATATAGAAAATCACGAAGAAGATTATCCAGTAAAGCATCGGAGTGAGGGAGGAAATGTGAATTTTTGGAGGAAAACAAAACCTCAAATTCAAGACCAAAATCTATCAGAAACACATTCTCTGGAAAATCAAGTTAACCATTTGGAAACTCATCCATCGCTTGCTAACAAAGGTCACGACAACTCTGACCATCATACACCTTGGCAGCAGTTCTTGAAGTCCCATGGTTCACCAAATTCATATGTTCAATCACAACACATTCAGAACCAATCTAAATCACCTCCTCAGTCTCAACAGCTGAAGGCTGTGTCGAAGGAATGTGAATCTTCATCTCCATATACATCTGGCCATTCTATACCATTGCACTCATCCAGGACAACTGGGTCCACTCAACAGCTACAGAACAGCACAGCTTCATCTTATTCAGACCAACAGCAATCTTACTCAAGGTTGCAATACCAGCCTCAGCAGCAATACTCTGGACAGCAGTTCAAACCTCAGCAATATCAGCGGAATTCAATTCCGCATCAATACCAGCAGCAGCAGTACCAACAGCCACAGCAGCAGCAGCACCAGCAGTTCAGCTCACCTCACTCTCATCATCAAAGCCTGCACTTTTCACCTCAGCAACAGTACGACACGTCATCGCTGCCTCCTCAACAATTGTACCTACACGAGACACAGCAGCCAGGTCACCAGTACCCTGGCCACCACTACCCACCTCAGCAACAACAGTACCCACCTCATCAACAGCAGTACCCACCACCTCAACCACAGCAGTATCTCCCTCAGCAGCAATATCCACCACCACCGCAACAATCCCAGCAATATCCGCTGCCACCACACCAACACCAGTACCCACCAGCTCCACAACAGCAGCCATACGCATCTCCACCCCAGCAGCAACAATACCCACCACTGTCACTGCATCAGCAACAGCAGTACATATCAACACCTCCACCCCATCAGCAGCAATACTCCCAACCACCACACCATCAACAACAGTATCCCCTACCACCACACCTTCCCCAGCAGCAGCTGTATGCTTCACCACCACCACCACCCCAACATTCTTCAAAATCCTCTGATCACAGCTCATGTCTCCCTGAAGAGCGTTCTATAAATGAGGAAAAGGACAATGGCTCGACCCAAGCCGATATGGGAATCAGTGCTTGTGTTAAGGAATACCTGGAATCTGACCGTAGAACTTACTTCAATTTTACATTTGATGCTGAAAACAGTGGCAATGTCAGGACAGCATCAAACAAACCAAATTCCTTGACATCATCACTCTACCAGGCAGAGAGAGAACTTGACCCGGCAGGAGTCATCTGGGAACTGGAAAATACAGATGATGAGATCAGTTTCCGTATAGATTCTGAAAAAACATCAGAGTCTAGTTCGTTAGCAACAAGTACAGATGAAAAGCAATTGACATCAAAGTTAGAAAGCGGATCTCCTATAAACTCTAAATTGGCTCTAACTGAGAATAAAATGGCAGAGTCTGAAGCGTTACTCATCAAACAACTTGAGGAAGAGCTTGCAAGTAATATTGTTGAAAGGGGTACAGAAAGTGAGAAAGGTAGCAGTGAGGAAGATGAAATTATTATAACCAATAATAAGGATAAGAAAAATAAACTTTTAATAAACGTAGAAAAGGCTGTGGAACATGGTGTTAACAGCCTTCATGGTGGTCATATAACTCTGGACATGAAATCTTCTTTGGATTCGCAGTTCAGTGACATAACCTCTGATAGAACCCCACCAATAATGACTGATTCTGGTATCATGGTTGACAGTAGAATATCTGACTTCGGTCGATATAAATGTTCTTCAATGGAAAATAGTCTTGACATGGATCATCTCCATACCAGTGACCAATTAGCTGCAGATCTTCAAGATGGCCACAGAGAGAAGAACAGACCTACCTCTCTTATTTCAACAACCAGCGTTGACACTGGTAAGTATTTTGTGATGAGAAATTAATGTTGTCATGCTTATTATTCATATAGTCTTTTGTTGGCGTTTTAGCATTCAAACCGATCATACGCTGTTCAAATATTCTTCCTGTTCTATATTGAAATCAGCCAGTTTCCACTTCTCTAACACACGTATGTTTTTCTAGAAATAACAATCACATAATCAAAATCGCAAAGCTATGAGATAATGTATAATTAATTTAAAACAATTTGAATAAATAAGCATTACATTTGAAAGGGTAATCTGGATGCTTAAGGTTTAAAGATAGCTTATTGCTGGATAAAATGCTTAGCAGCATTTATGTTTTGTGTTTGAATTTCATCCTTTTGGGGTTGATCAAATAAGTACCAGTTAAAGTACTGGAGTTTATGTAGTTAACTTCCCCTTCCCTTTAACATTGCTGACTTTGTGCCAAAATTAGAAAGAATTACTAGAAGCTTGCCCTAATTCAAGGGACTTCATCTATTTGATGATAGTTAACACCACCAACCAACACATAAGAAGTACCTTTAACAGAGTTCATCTTGTTATAAACATTCAAATCATATCTCTGATCTGAAGATAAACCTAATACCTCAATTTGCTGCATCCTACAGCATCTTCCATTTCATAATACCACAGTTTTGTGTTTTAGAAGGCATGAATAGCAGTGGGTCTGACATACAGGTCTACTGCTAGAAATAAGGGCCTAGAGAAATAAACAGGATCTTTACTTTTGACCTACAGATTTAAAAAATAATTTTTTGTAACTAAACACTTTCAAACTTCGGACACTTATATTTACGAAGTAATTTCCCGTTAAAGTAGTCCTGTTTTGGTAATTTCAACCAATCAATGACATGTATTCAGCTGAATAAAATTACTGCCATTGTTTGTCAACAACAACTATCGGAAGTGTATATTTCGTTTGTCACTGTTATTTATGACAACCCTAAAACCCTAAAACCCTAACCCTAAAACCAGTACAAATGCACGAACAATGTCATAAATAACAGTGACAAATGAAAAATGCACTGCCAATAGTTCTTATTGACAAACAACTGCAGTAATTTTATTCAGCTGAATACACGTCATCGATTGGTTGAAATTACCGAAATAGGACTACTTTAACGGGAAATAATTACGTAAATATAAGTTTTTCTCAAAAATGCTAAGAGGAAAAGATGTTTTGTATGACACATTCTACCAGTTTGAAAGTGTTTAGTTACAAAAAATTATTTTTTAAATCTGTAGGTCAAAAGGTAAAGATCTGATTAACACTTTAGGAGACTGCCTTTCTTGAAGCAGGTCTGCCTATGACCACTAATTTTCAATTAGGCTATATACAGTGATTGAAGTGTTGGTCAGTAGTTACCCATGAGTAACACCATGGGAAGCTGTCCCAATTGATGACCAGCCTACTTGTGGTTGTTAACTTTCAGCAGGGCTATTTACAATGTTTGAAGTAGTGGTTAGTAGTAGCCCTTGATTCATTTAGTTTCCTCTCGCCTATCACCCATCAATTTCAATAATCTTGTAAAGATCATGAGATAATCTTGTTTTTTGATTATGTTTAAATAAAAAATTATAATCCTCTAGAATTCACAGGGGTTCAAAAGTTTGCTGATCCTTTATACTGAAATATAGAATTGCGTACCAGATAATGCTTTCACTCTGCATAATGTATGCAGCTATATGCTTTACATTTTTTATATTATGATATCGAGTGGCTGTGTGGTAGGTAGCTTGCTTACCAACCACATGGTTCCGGGTTCAGTCCCACTTCATGGCACCTTGGGCAAGTGTCTTCTACCATAGCCTCAGGCCAACCAAAGCCTTGTGAGTGGATTTAGTAGACGGAAACTGAAAGGAGCCCGTCGTATATATGTATATATATATACATTTATTTATGTATATATTTATGTATATATATATACATATATTTATTTATATATATATATATATATGTGTGTGTGTGTGTATCTGTGTTTGTGTTCCCGTAACTTAGCAGTTCAGCAAAAGAGACCAATAGAATAAGTACTAGGCTTACAAAGAATAAGTCCTGGGGTCCATTTGCTCAACTAAAAGTGGTGCTCCAGCATGGCCACAGTCAAATGACTGAAACAAGTAACTAAAGATATATATATATGTGTGTGTGTGTGTAGAGGGTTGAAAAGTAGCACACGAGTTGATATGTATAAGGAAAATAGAACAAGGTAGAAAATGCTAAAATTTATCATGAAGAACATGTTAGTACTGGTTTTAGTCTTTGCGGCTTTTTCAACTTAAAATAAAGCATGAAAAATAAATAAATTGGAAAAATTAAATGTAATGTTTTTTAAAAATATTTCTATAGTTTTCAAATACATGGGACATTTACCTTTTTTTTTCTGTCTGTCTCTCTCTTTCACTTTTGTGAATGCTCGGCAGGTGGGTAGTAGCAGATCTGAAGAATTATTTAAAAACTATGGAAATATTAAAAAAAAATATTTAATTTAATTTTTCCACAATTTGTTTTTGATGCTTTACTCTAAGTTGAAAAAGTCGCAAAGTCTGAAACCAGTACTAACATGTTCTTCGCTATAAAATTAGTTTAGCATTTTCTACCTTGTCCTATTTTCTTTACACACACACACACACACACACACACACACACACACACATAAAAAGACACTCATTACTTTTTGTGTGTTTGTCACCTCACACAGATTCGCGGTCCACTCAGTCTAATAGTCTTATGCATAGTACCATTGTGTGCGTGTGTAACTTGATAACAGTTTAACCCAGCTTAAAGTTTTGTAGGCATGTGACACATTCACATCATCAGTTGTTTAGCAACAGAGTGGAGAACTTTCAAAAGAAATTTAAAATAACTTCATTGCTCAGTTCATGTTATATGAGTATTTTTGTTATGATAGAAACATTTAGTTATTTAATTGGTAGGTCCACATAATGTTGTAGACAGGATACCGGTATCACTTTGTCAGCATTCTGCAGGATGTGATATTTCAACATCAGTTCTTCACATTGGCTACTTAACATGATAGAGTTGGCATGTTAGCATATGTTAGTTGTGATTCTGTGGTGTGTAATATTTCACCAAGAACAGTTATCATTTAAGGGGAAGTAAATGATTTAATGTTGTCAATGTGTGACTGACATGAATTATGGTAAGCTGTAATCTCTATGGGCAGCAGGAATTATAGCCTAGATACTATATATGTATAGGCCAACAAGGCTCAGGTTATCAGTTGCAAATGACTCAAAGACCATTAACATGGTGTACCTCTGGTGACAAAAAATAAGATAGGTCAGTTTCCCTATTGATGAATATTGCAGGCTGATAGAGTATGTACCAGTTCTCATCGAAGCAGATTTGGCAATTATGGGCTCCTAATAAGGAGGGTCTCTGTGATATATACTCCAGATAAACTTAAAACTCAATTTAAAACTCCTAGGGTCTCCAGATGAAGTAGAACAGAGAGATGGAGTTTTCCACACCCTATACACAAAGAAGTGCATGTTTTGCATGTATCTTTCCTTAGGTACTGTCTGGTACCTCACACCATGTGATGTACTGTTTGTACATAAGATGGTGTGAGGTTGGCTTTATAATTCCTAGCTTCTGAGATCTTCCCAGTGGGTAGTTAGTATTTTGACAGCTGTAAGTTACAACGTAAGGTGAAGATTGTGTGTATTTGTCTCTGTTGTAGCAGCATGCAATGCTGGCAATGATATTAAGTGTGAGTAGCTAACTATAACATTATGTGAATTAAAGAGTTTATATCAAGAAATTTAATTGGTGTCAGGAAGCTTTTAGTACAATAAGGGAAACATTTAGATTGCATGGGGGATTAAACCACATTACTTTCCTCTTTCTAACTCTCTTCATGTGTGGAGGTGACAGACTCTCTATATAAACTAACTTAGTGGTAAAGCTGTTCCCGATTAGTGCTTTGGGTGTGACCTTGCTGAAGATCTGTCTTCCTGTCTGCTGATAGATTATAGATTCTTCTGCTGGTTCCTGTAACTAGGTTTCTAATTGTAGCTGGGAGAAGGAAAGGTTGAAGTGTCTATGAATATAAAGTTTTCTCATTGAGATTTCTGTGGGGGTTAATACTTGCCTGTCTTGGGATCCAGTGTTAACAAGTTGGCCTTTAAATTGGTAGTTGGTGTGAGGCCAAATTCTTTGAAGATTTCTAAAAATTCTTTCTAAACATATTCATAGAGTAACCATTCATGACTTGAAATTGTTAGACCATCATTTTTGTTCAGAGTGGGAGTGTGGATATTTTTTTTCTTTTAACGTATCCAGAATAAATAACTTGATTTAATTAATCTCATCTCTATTGTGGCTTGTCATGGATATGTTGAGCAGTATGCCAGTTTCCTTTCTTTTTTTTTTATATCCAGTCGAAATCATCATGAAACAAAACTGACATTCTAGCATTTATAATGATTCTGATATTGAAGTCACTAATTCTAATGAACTGTGTTGCCAAAATCTTGGGTCTTCAGGATAAGCGATTTTGAATTTGATGCTGCCAATGTTGAATTAATAGTGACTGCTTTCCTTGAAACTTCACTGATATTGGTGTCAAATTAAAAAAAAAAATAAAAAAAATAGTACTGCTGGAGCTTTGAATCACTTAGTCACCATTCATAATAAATAGTATTTTGACTCACTAGTATTCTAGTATTGACTCCTTTATTCACTGTATGCTTACTTAATATACTTAAGTAGACACAGATACACATATCTACAGACACATTCTGAGATACCCTTGCATCTTCTCTTGTTACTAGATTTCCCCATCTGCTTGACACTTGCAGCTATATATAAGATGTCTTTTAATGCAAGTTCTTTCTAGCAAGAACTGTCTGCAGGTGTAGTAATTAGAAATTTTTGTTTAATTTAACTCTCTATCATCTTTGTCTCTGTCTGTCTGTCTCTTGTGTGTGTGTATATATGTGATGTATGCGTGTGTGTGTGTGTGTGTCTGTACATGTCTACTTATCATTCTATTTATCCATATGGTTACCTGCCTGTCTGTCTGTCTAGCTGTTTGACTCTCTACCTGAATAGAATGTATATCTGTTTGTGCACACACACACGCCATGTGCATGCACACACACACGCCATGTGCATGCACACACACACACACACATACACACGTGTGTGTATTTATATTTATACTACATCTGTTTCTCTCTCCCACCCAAATTATAAGTCGGTCTTTGTGTGTGTGTGTGTGTGTATATGTGTGTGTTATTTCAAAAATATTATATTCCTTTACTCTCTCTTTCTCCTTGGTGTTTATTTATCTTTCTACTTTTCAGTCCCAACTACCCTACCTTTTGCTCCCTACTTGCCCCAAACTTTGGTATTTTGTCCTTTATTACTCCTTAGCAGAAAGAAGAGAAAAAAAAAACCTTTTCTTTTTCCCCACCCCTTTCCTGTTTGCCTGTCTCTCTTTCTCTATCACCCCTAAACAGCAGCAGAAACTATTTATATCATAAAAAGATTGTCCCAGGGAACCCCTATTTTTAAGTGTGTGAGAGAAGTGTGTGTCTGTGTCTGTGTGTGTGTCTGTGTGTGTGTTTGTGTTATCTAAAGTCTACATTTGTTTTTCTTATCTTTTATTTCCTTTTCTTTATAATTTGTTTTTGTCTTAGAGGTAGCTTGGGTCTAGAGAGCCAACAAAGGTATTTCTTCCCTTCTCTTAAGTCTACGAGGAAACATTCCCTGTGTAACATTCTTCTAGGTTTCACTGTTTTGTTGGCAGAAAACAAGTTTAAATAAAAAAGAGAATAAAAGACTTCACAAAAACTACAAAAAAAAAAACAAAACAAAACAGCAAATTCAAGATGCTGGTGCCACCGGACATTATGTCTTCCAGCACAAATACTGCCCTTCTTTGCTGGTTGAAAGGTTTGCCTTTCCCCGCTTTTAAAATTCCATTAAGCACATATGCCACATCAAAATGAACTAAGGAACTACTTTCGGGAACTGCTACCAGTTGTTTGGAACTTACCATTTTAAACTATGTAAGGTAATTTGTTTCACATATACCCACTAATATACATGCATAGGTTTATGTATACTATCTCTTTCTCTCTTCCTCTCTGTCTGTCTCTCTCTCTGCCATCCTGGGGCCAGTTACTTATTATATCTGTCGCAACTCATAAATAGTAATCTTTATAAGTAGCATTTCACCTGGTGTATTCTTGCCATCATCATCATCACCATTATTATTATTATTTATTATTATTATTACTCTCTCCCGCTTTTCTCTTTTACTTGTTTCAGTCATTTGACTGCGGCCATGCTGGAGCACCGGGACTTATTCTTTGTAAGCCCAGTACTTATTCTATCGGTCTCTTTTGCCGAACTGCTAAGTGAAGGGGACGTAAACACACCAGCATCGGTTGTCAAGCAATGCTAGGTGGGGACAAACATAGACACACACACATATATATACATATATACATATATACGACAGGCTTCTTTCAGTTTCCGTCTACCAAATCCACTCACAAGGCATTGGTCGGCCCGGGGCTATAGCAGAAGACACTTGCCCAAGATGCCACACAGCGGGACTGAACCCGGAACCATGTGGTTGGTAAGCAAGCTACTTACCACACAGCCACTCCTGCGCCTATTATTATTATTATTATTATTATTATTATTATTATTATTATTATTATTATTATTATTATTATCATTAGCAGCACTGCCACATCATCATCCTTGTCTGTTAAACAGTTTTATGCAGGTTACTGCTGCACCTTCTGGTGCACTTCTGTGTTTCTGAGCTATGTGCAGCAGTGTCTTTTGGGAATGTTGGGTTAGGGTTGTATAGCTACATTAGCTTTTTGTTTTGTTGCTTTGTTTTAGTGTTATTTTAGTGTTGTGTAGAGAATGTTCTAGTATGGGTAGTGTTATATTAACGAGTGGTGTTTGTGCAGAGTAAGTGAATTGTTGGTGTTATAGTTTGTTATTCATTATATGAAAGCATATGTTGATGTGGTTGTGTGGTAAAAAAAGGCGGTGAGCTGGCAGAAGCATTAGCACGCTGGGCGAAATGCCTAGCAGTATTTCATCTGCCATTACGTTCTGAGTTCAAATTCCACCGAGGTTGACTTTGCCTTTCATAATTTCGGGGTTGATAAATTAAGTACCAGTTGTGGACTGGGGTCCATGTAATCGATTTAATCCCTTTGTCTGTACTTGTTTGTCCCCTCTATGTTTAGCCCCTTGTGGAAGCTTGCTTTCCAACCACATGGTTCTGGGTTCAGTCCCACTGCATGGTACTTGGTGTAAATGTCTTCTGTAGCCACGAATCAACCAAACCCTTGAGTGGATTTGGTTGACAGAACCTGAAAGAAGCCTGTCATACATATATATATGTATGTGTGTGTGTGTGTGTTTGTTCCCCACCACCACTTGACAACTGGTGTTGATGTGTTTATGTCCCCATAACTTAGCAGTTCAGTAAAAGAAACTGATAGAATAAGTACCCAGCTTTAAAAAATACATTAAATAAGAATTGGGATTGATTCATTTGACCAAACATTCTCCAAGGCTGTGCCCCAGCATGGCTGCAGTCTAATAACTAAAACAAATAAAAGCTAAAAGATATTTAAAGGAAGGTGAATGTATAGGATATGTTTTGTGTAGAGAAAGTGAATTATTTTAAGCTATATTATCAAATTAAAGGTACCTTGTTTAGAATAGGGTCTGTGTCCAGTAGGACAATCTTGTGTATGTATGATATGGACCCATTTGTAGGACTTTGGCGTGTGTGAGTAGGATGTGGCCTGTGTCTAGCAAAATTTTTGTGAACTGTAAATAATGTCAGGACACTTGATATGGTTTTTATGTTTTCAGTCATATTTTTTTTTGTTTTGTCATATATTATGCTCCTATTATTATTATTGGTAGAGTTTTTACTTTTTTTTTTGTTTATTTTAATTTCAAGAACTTGAAATTTAGCCCTCTTGCTGTCAGGTAATGCAACCAATGGAACATCCACATTGGCTATCCAAATAGAACCAGTGGTAGAGAACAACAATGTTAAGGAAATTGAGAATTTATAAGAATTAACTGGTCCGTTCCTAGACAGAATCACAAGAATTAATAGGTCTGCTGACCAAGGATAAAAAACGATAAATGTCGCCCTTTTCAAGCCTAGCCAGGCTCATGGGCCCAGTTTCCCTGTTTCTGTGGCGTATGTGTTCCTCCCAGCTGGACGGGACGCCAGTCCATCGCAGCGTTACTCAAGAAACAGGAAGAGAGAGTGAGAGAAAGTTGTGGCGAAAGAGTACAACAGGGGTCGCCACCACCTCCTGCCAAAACCTCATGGAGCTTTTAGGTGTTTTTGCTCAATAAACACACACAACACCTGGTCTGGGAATCGAAACCGCGATACGCCGACCGCAAGTCCGCTGCCCTAACCACTGGGCCATTGCGCCTCCACGCTGACCAAGGAACTGAGCACAATTTCCTAAAATCCTTGACCTAGCAGTGCTGCTAGGGAGGAGAGATATTGCTAGTTTGAGATAAACTCCACAACCATGGAAGCACCATCAGCTGGGCCTGAGATAGCTGCATGCAAGCATTGAAACTGTATGTATTCATTCACTGTCAAGCCATTTCTGACTTGCAGAGTTTTAATGAACTGCTGTCATCACATGTAGGATAAAGCTAGTTATTGACTGAGTCCTTCATAAAGATCATCTCACTCAATTTTTTTTTAATATTTTGACTAGGAAAGGTGATTAGTTTTCTTGACTAGTAGTTATTATGGAAAAAGTTAAGTGATAGTTGCATCTGAAAGAAATGAGGGTAGATATTTTCCTTACTGACCAAGTCCTTATTGACTTTTTCAGTTTCATTAGGAAAGGGTAGAGATACTCTCCATCCTCAGAACATTTATTTAAAAGTGAGTGAGGGTTACCAGCATGGCCCAAATGAGCAGGCCTACTCTTAATGTGTACCTATAGGCTGGAAAATGATACCTGAAGAGAGGGCGCTTACTTATCATAGTCAGATCAATTCTGGCTATACAGGTTCCATGATTGGTTCCAGTGTGATGCTCCTATTCCAGGAACAGTGCCATATTTGATATATTTTGTGTGTACCATTAGCTTTCACTTTATTTCATAGTATTTCCATGTCATAGGCACACACACCTCATCCACTTGTTCCTGTCATATTCTCCTACCCTGATGTGTCACCCCAAAACTTGATTTCACCTTTCATGCTTCTTCTGGGTCAACAAATTTTTAATTCTGGTAGAGTAGGGTGGATGGAAGCATCTATTAAATCAATAGTTTGGTCTATTTATATGTGTAGTGTAGGGGTGGATGGTCTGTGGCAATAAAACCTCTCACTACTGGTGTGGTGGAGGTGGTGGAGAAATAGTAGAGGAGCCTAGATCATCATCATCTTCATCATCATTTAATTTCCTTTTTCTATGCTGGCATGAATCGGACAGTTTGATAGCAACTGGCCAACCAGAGATCTGACTAGGTTCCAATTTTCTGTTTTGGCATGTTTTCTGTGGCTGGACACACTTCCTGGTTCCAACCACTTTGCGAAGTGTAGTGGGTGTTTTTTTTATATATGGCACCAGCAGTTGTATAAGTACTTGTAGTAGTGGCTACACACTTGTATCTTCTGAGTTCAAATCCAGCTAAGGTCGAGTTAACCTTTTTGTTTTTCTCATTCCTCCTAAGTACTTATTTTATTTCAAATGGATAAAATACACACCTCTAATGTATTGAGGTTGAATAAGGCTAACCACTACTACCATCACTTTGTTTAAAATGTGTGGTTTCATCATCATCATTTTACATTTGCTTTCCATGCTGGCTTAGGTAGGACAATTCAACAGGTTAGAGGACCATATTTTCTCTAATGTTGCATTTTTTATATGGTTTCTATCTGTAGATGCCCTTCCCAAAACTAATCATTTTACAGCAGTATATCTTTTATTTTTTACTTGTTTCATCATTAAACTGTGGCCATGCTGGGGCACTACCTTCAAGAATTTTTAGTTGAACAAAGTTGACCCCAGTACTTTTTTGTTTCTGTAAAGCTTGGTACTTATTCTATCAGTTCTCTTTTGCCAAACTGCTATGGTACAGGGACATGAACATACAAGCACTAGTTGTCGAGCAGTGGTGGGGGGACAAGCACACACGTGTGTGTGTGTGTATATATATATATATATATGTACACACAATGAACTTATTCTAGTTTCCATCTACCAAATTCTCTCACAAGGCTTTGATCAGCTGGATGCTGTAATAGAGGACACTTTCCCATGGTGTCATGCAGTGGAACTGAACCCAAACCATGTGGGAAGCAAGCTTCTTACCACTCAGCCATGCCTACACCTATACTAATTTGGGAGGTGGGAAGAGGACACCTTGTAGCTTTATAGAGCAAAAAAAAAATCCCATAATGGAAAGGAAGAGGTTTATAGTGAAAGGATGGAAATAGAGAGAAAAATATTTTGCAGAATTTGTAGAATGTTGGAAAAATACTGTGTGTGCGTCCCAATCTTGCAGGAGTCAACTTTGGCTTTTATCCTTCTGTAGGGTTGTTAAAATGAACCCTTTTCTTGTCCCGTGTATCACATGCGTTACATGAGACATATTTCCCTGACATCCATGCATCATGTATGATACATATTCCCAGTTTTTTTCCATCCAATAGAGTAACTTGAGACATATGAAAGGAAAGTATTATTATATCACCCAGATTGTATGAAATAAGGGCTAACTAAAAGCCTGAAAACAAGCAAGGACCATTTGGGACAAACTTAAGAAAATGCTTTGGACAGGCAAACGGTTAAGTAATAGTAATGTCCTGAGGCCTTATATACTCATGTCAGAAGTTGATGTTGTTGCTGTCACTATTGTATTGTGACGATGTCATGTCATACCAAAGAAATCATAGTTGTTGATGTTGCTTGTATTACTGGAGTGGACTAATGCCATTTCTTCTTGCATCAGAAGCTGTCAGAGTTGCTGTCCTTATTGGTTGAGTAGAGGATCAGATTTCAATTCAATTTAACATTTTGCGCTAGAACGCTGCACCAGCCTCCAGTCTGATTTGGCATGATTTTCTACGACTGGATGCCCTTCTTAATGCCAACCACTCCGAGAGTGTAATAGGTGCTATTATGTGCCACCAGCATGGGTGCCATTTGCGTGACACTGGGGTGCTTTTATGTGCCACTGGCACAGGTGCCTTTTGCATGACACCAGTATCTGCCATGGCTGCGATTTTGCTTTTGGTCTTATTATGCACAACATAATGGTAAAGGCCTGAACCATTAACTCTATGAGGCCCTGTGCTTGAAAGGAACTCAGTCACTTTGTCTCCATGAGGCCCATCACTTGAAAGATGTTCTTTACGTTCCACCAGCACAGATGCCAGTTACCATGACTATGATTTCACTTGACAGGTCCTCTCAAGCATAGCACATTGCCAAAGGTCTCGGTCACTAATCATTACCTCTGTGAGGCATATATGTGTATGTATGTATATATTTGTGTGTGTGTTTTTGTATCTGGGTTTGTCTCCCCACCATCATTTTACAACTAATGTTGGTGTGTTTACATCCCTGTAACTTAGCAGTTTGACAAAAGAGACCAATAGAATAAGTACTAGGCTTACAAAGAACAAGTCCTGGGGTCAATTTCTTTGACTAAAACCCTTTAAGGCAATGCTCCAGCATAGCCACAGTCAAATGACTGAAACAAGTAAAGGAATAAAACACACACACACACACACACACAAGTAAATACAGAAATGGGGTGTATGACAAAAATTATATATGTATAATTTAAGTGTGTGTCTGTGTTTACAACAGTTGTATTATTTGTTATCTCCCTTTATGTCCTATAACCTAGCAATGTGAGAATTCAGGACACTGACATAAATACTTGGATTAATATTATCAATTAAAACCAGTAAAAGTATTTTAAAAAATACTCACGGTTATATAATGCACACACACAAGCGTACATAATCCTCAACATCATCTTTACATCCACTCTCTTATACCCTGAAGCTCATACACTCCATTTTTAGCTTGGTTCTATGGCTCAATGCCCTACCTAATGCCAACCACTTTATTGAATATTTAGGGTGCATTTTATCATGGTACCAATACCTATTTCTTTACTACCCACAAGGGGCTAAACATAGAGGGGACAAACAAGGACAGACATAGGCATTAAGTTGATTACATCAACCCCAGTGCGTAACTGGTACTTTATCGACCCCGAAAGGATGAAAGGCAAAGTTGACCTCGGCGGAATTTGAACTCACAACGTAACTGGTACCAATACCAGTGTGGTTGTCATTTTCCTTGGTAAAACAAGATTATGCACTGTCTGTTTATTCACTAGTAACTGCAACTGGTTTTGTGCATAAATTTTTACCCATCAGCATACAGCCTAACTCTGTATTAAAGGCTGGATCAGGCTGTTTTGAACATAGAGCAGATAGATTATTTGGGTTGGATATGGTCAGTTCAATTGCTAAAGGGTTAAGATGAAACCTATCAAATAGAAAGAAGCTTGCTTCCCAAACACATAGTTCTGGGTTCAGTCCTACTGTGTGGCACCTTGGGAAATTGTCTTCTGTAATGGATTTGGTAGAAGAAAAAAATTGGATGAGCCTGTTCTGTGTGTGTGTGTGTGTGTGTGTTGTGTATTTCCCTTGTCAGTCATTAAGATAGTGCTCTTGTGGTGAGTGAGTTGGTTTGACTGTTATTTCTAGCAATGCTGGTACCACTTAGTACCCTCTGTCACTTTAGTGATGTCTATAAATTTACCTTTAGGTTGTTAAATTTCTAATAAGCCACCTATGTTATTTATAGTTTTCACTTTTACCACTTTTGAAATGAGCATATGAGTTCAATGATCTTATAAGTTGACTAGGTGAGTTGAATTTAACCCTAGGTGCAGTAAGAGCTATCAATGAGAATTAAGATGCTCTGTATCAAAATTTGAAATTGCTGGTGATCTGGCTATGTCTGGAAAGGAAGTTTATCTCATTTGTCAGTCATTAACATAGTGGTCTTGTGATTAGCGAGTTGGTTTGACTCTTATTTCTAGCAATGCTGGTACCACTTAGTACTCTGTCACTTTAGTGACATCTATGGATTTAATAAGCCACCCATATTATATATATATATGTTTATATATCCCTCTCTGCTGGGAGGCACCTGCATGGAGGCAAAGTGACTGAGTTTCTCTTGAGCGTTGGGCCTCATGGAGGCAAAGTGGCTGAATTTTTCTCAAGCATTGGGCCTCATGGAGGCAAAGTGACCAAGTTTCTTTCAAGTGTCGGACCTCATGGAGGCAATGACCAAGACCTTTGACATTATGTTGTGCTTGAGAAGATGACCCATCAAGTTGAGCAAAATCATGGTCATGGCGGATGCCAGTGTCATTACACACTCAGAGTGGTTGGCATTAGGAAGGGCATCCAGCTGTAGAAACCAAGCCAAATCAGACTGGAACCTGGTGCAACTCTCCAGCTTGCCTGCTCTAGCACTCAGTACACACTATAAAGTGGTTGGCACTAGGAAGGGCATCCAGCTGTAGAAACCAAGCCAAATCAGACTGGAACCTTGTGCAGCTCTCCAGCTTGTCACCTCTAGCACTCAGCACACACTGTAAAGTGGTTGGCACTAGGAAGGGCATCCAGCTGTAGAAACCAAGCCAAATCAGATTGGAACCTGGTGCAGCTCTCCAGCTTGCCACCTCTAGCACTCAGCACACACTATAAAGTGGTTGGCACTAGGAAGGGCATCCAGCTGTAGAAACCAAGCCAAATCAGACTGGAACCTGGTGCAGCTCTCCAGCTTGCCACCTCTAGCACTCAGCACACACTATAAAGTGGTTGGCACTAGGAAGGGCATCCAGCTGTAGAAACCAAGCCAAATCAGACTGGAACCTTGTGCAGCTCTCCAGCTTACCACCTCTAGCACTCAGCACACACTATAAAGTGGTTGGCACTAGGAAGGGCATCCAGCTGTAGAAATCATGCCAAATCAGACTGGAACCTGGTGCAGCCTTCCAGTGTGCCAGCCCAGTCAAACCATCCAACCTATGCCAGCATGGACAAAGGACATTAAATGATGATGATATATACCTACCTACCTACCTATCTACTTATGCATGTGTCTTTGTGTATGTGTTTTGTACACCACTACCAATTGACAACTGCTGTTGATGTGTTTGCATCCCTATAACTTAACAGTTCAGCAAAAGGGACCAATAGAATAAGTACCAGGCTTTACAAAAAAAAATAAGTACTGGGTTTGATAAGTTCAACTAAAATTCTTCAAGGGGTACCCTGCCATGGCTGCACTCTAATGACTGAAACTAGTAAAAGAAGGCGACAAGCTGGCAGAAACATTAGCACGCCAAGCAAAATGCTTAGCAGTATTTTGTCTGCCGTTATGTTCTGAGTTCAAATTCCGCCGAGGTCGACTTTGACTTTCATCCTTTCAAGGTCAATAAATAAAGTACCAGTTATGCACTGGGGTCGATGTAATCGATTTAATCCCTTTGTCCTTGTTTGTCCCCTCTATGTTTAGTCCCTTGTGGGCAATAAAGAAATATGAAACTAGTGTAAGAAGAAAAAAATTTATCATTTGTCTATTGCAGCCAAGAGGTAGGCACCAGCCTTACAACATCCCATCTGCTGCATTCTCTAAAATATAGGACCTTTGTTTTTTGAATCAAATGAAACCATCATTGTCACTTCTTAATACACCTTTCTTACCATTTCAATATCATCATCATCATTGTGACCATCATCATCATCATCATCATCAATGACTTTGCATTTGCCGTTCCATGCTGGGAGAGGTTGGTTGAAGTTTGTCCCACAAGTAAAATTACGAAAAAAGATATTCCATTTAGGACCATCCTGTCTTTTATTCAGACAATGTGTAGTTTGAAGTACATTACCCAGTATGTTCTGTTTTACATTATTAAGACAGTAAGATGTTATTTGAGGGAGAGTTAACTGTTGTTTCTTGCAGATGTAGCTTTCACAAGTCAAAAAGATTCTATATTTTGACTTGTCAAAGTGAAATGGTTTAAAGGATAAGGAGGTGGACTATCAACAACAGATTTTTTTTTTTGTTGCTGTTGTGTATCTCTGCCCTGGGGGATACTCGGAGTGTTAACAACAACAACTGACTTCAAGTCCAAGAGGAGTAGTATCTTTCATCATTGTTACTCGAAGTCGACTACCCAAAGATCCTGGGACCTTGGAGTTATTTAGTTTTTATTTATTTCAATTCAAGATTATCCACAAGGAATTAGGATCAGAGATCTTTTGGAGACTGTTACTTGAGATAAGCTCACAATCCATAGAGAGATGTATCTTTAATCCACATTATACTGTGTTCCTGGAACTAAATACTCTCTCAGCTCTGCCCCTGTTGGCAGCAGAGATTTTGCTTGTATATTTCAGTTCACTTAATTCGTTTTGGGAATGGGTACCACCAGGGCATCCGGAGAATGTTACCTAAGATAGACTAGGAATGTTTTGTCTTACACCTGTTAAACACTACAAAACTAAATTCAACCTTCTGCTTTGAACATCTACTTACAGACTACCTAAAGCATTTTTTTTCTTTATTATTTATATATTGTAACATTGAGTTATAACATTATGTCTGAATTATAGGATTGGGTGGTCACAACTGGAAAGTCTTTCATATGTTGGGAGCCAAGCAACAATCAGTCACTAATACTAATATTATACATTAGATGATGCAGTTCTAGATAAATTTCTCTCTATATAAAGCTGAAGTTGTCTGTGTATAGCAGGTTTGGTAGCCTTCAACTAACACTATCTCCTCCAAGACCCTGCGGCGCAAGTTGGCCAAAACTGAGAGTATTATAGAGGAAGGCTTGCTCTTCCTTCTGTAGAAGAAAAAATTCAAATCGGACCGTGTTAACTCCAAAAATTATTTACATCAAAAAGGTGCTTTTTTTCTATGGAAATCCCTATTTTTTTTACTGCTGTGTCACCATTTTTTGGTGTATTTCAACCAGAAAAATGTTCACTTAAAGAGAATAACAAGCTACATAATGCAAAATTTTTACTTTTCAAAAATTCCAATTCTAAAGGGTTGAAACAAATCCAAGCAATGCCAGGTGATACTGCTAGTTATGTCTAAAAATGAAATGAGATGATCACAACCGGAACATCTTAGGTCTGCTGGATCAGGACTGACCAGAATGAGTGGGTAGGGGACTAAACAACAACGTGAACCACTAATACCAACTACTACGAGGGCTTCTGGTGGTGGTGGTGGTGGTGGCAGCAATGTTGTTGTTGTGGGGGCTGCCTGTAACTGTGTCATGTAAAAGAATGAACTCTCTGATATACCAAGTCTAACAATAATTCTACACACACACACACACACACACACACACACACACACTGCATACATATTGCAGTGTGTGTATTGGAAGGGTTAATTCAGCAGTAGTATTTAATCCCTTTTATCAGCAGAGAGTAAGCAGTTGGGGTACTTGGTACCCTTGTGTGTTAACCAGCATTTAGAAAAATCTGCTGTGTGTGTGTGTGTTAGAAGTTGAATGTCTACATTTACTTAGCTACAAATCATTTTTCTACTGTTTCTTCATGAAATCTAAGACCCCCCAGCTTCCATTTACAATTAGTATCCTTACAAAATTATACCTATCACTTATAAGATTAACATACTTTGTAACCCTACCCACTCTCTTTCTCTCTCTCTCTGTTATAGTATTTTACCACAGTTTTCCACTGTATTTGTCTCTCACATCTCTCAGGAGATGATGAAACAACTTCAGAAGTTTTTGTACTGTAAACTCCGTGTGTGTGATGTATTTCTGAATGTATGTGTTTGTGGGCTGGGGTGTCTACATAACTGGATGTTGAAACTGGGGGAAAAGGTAATATAGGTGGTAGACATGAATGTATCATTACGTATATTTAGATGTAAAACTGGAGAAAAAATAGTGTATATATATATATATATATGTATATATATATACATCAAATAAGCAACAAGGATATCCAAGGTAGTGTAGTACAATCGTTTCATGCTATTTCATTTTATTAAACACTGTAAGTATTACATCAGTTTTAAAATGTTGAGCATTACATCAGTTTTATTAACACACTGGTGTAATACTTACAGTGTTTAATAAAATGAAGTAGCATGAAACGATTGTACTACACTACCTTGGATATCCTTGTTGCTTATTTTAATTATAATCACTCCATTTGATTTATATGGATAATACCATACAAAATTCTGGGGCCTTTAACTTAAGTACCATATTCATCTGAATCTAAATTTTGCTGAACTTATATATATATATATATATATATATATCATCATCATCATCATCGTTTAACATCCGTTTTCCGCGCTAGCACGGGTTGGACGGTTCGACCGGGGTCTGGGAAGCCAGGGGCTGCACCAGGCTCCAGTCTGATCTGGCAGAGTTTCTACAGCTGGATGCCCTTCCTAACGCCAACCACTCCGCGAGTGTAGTGGGTGCTTTTTACGTGCCACCTGCACAGGTGCCAGGGGGGTCTGGCATCGGCCAATTAAAAAATAATATTCTTTTCCTCTTTTACTTGTTTCTGTCATTTTACTGCAGCCATGCTGGAGCATAGCCTTCAGACGAGCAAATTGACCCCAGGACCCATTCCTTGCAAGCCCAGTACCCATTCCATCGGACTCCCCCGCTGAACCGCCAATTCACAGGGATGCAAACACACCAGCATCAGTTACACACATACATGTGTGTTTGCACACATCTGTACACATACATATGCATGTATATAGGCATGACAGTGGTTAAGAAGTTTGCTTCCCACATGGTTTCGGGTTCAGTTCCACTGTGCAACTCTTAAGGCAAATTTCTTCTATTATAGCCCTGGGCTAGTCAAAGTGGGAGGTGGATCTAGGAAAGGGAAACTGAAAGAAGCCTGTTATATGTAAGTACAAATAAATGTGTGGGTGTGTGTCTTTGTTTTGCTATCGCATGGTTATTGTAAATGAATGCCACACTGATACAGACAAGCATCATTCATTGACAGTTTTCTCAGAAAAATATGTTTGGCCATGGGGCAAATATTACTTTGCTTGGAAACAGATGAGGGATGACAACAGGAAGGGTTAAATATATCCTGGCCCTGAACAGACAGGTCAGTCATTGGGATGTAGTCTTAGCTATGTTAAACATCAATATTATATATATATATATATATATATATATATACACACACACATATTATATACATGTATGTGTGTATAAATTGATTATTTGCAACTGATGCAGTATTAATATCAAAAGGTAATCTTTATATCCCTCTTAACATGGATGCCTTGTTAGAACACCAAATATTGTGTTATTAGCCTTGAGGGAGCCTCTCATATAGGCACTTGGTACATAAAAGCATACACATAGATCATAATGGATGAAATTCATTCATCATAGGTGCCAGAATTCCCATATCACATTTAGTTCTATTGAAACTCATCAGCAGGAAGCACCAGGAGACCACATGCCAGTCAAATCTTGCTGCTATGATATATATGGTCTTTCAGCATATTTTCAGACTCTGATGTTGAAAATAGCCAGCAAGCTTATTAAAAATAAATTATCAGTGATGGAAGCAGTATCAATGCCAAAAGGTATATGTGTATCAGTGAGTGTAGGGAATGAAGTAGGTAAATATGTACTACATATGTTTCCAAGAGAAACTGAACAGAAGTTATGTAATTTTAAGATTTCAAATATGTTCAATTTCCCACTTCTGGAACTTTTTACCTGTTGTTTGCAGGTTCATTGTCAGGATATGTCTAATTCAGTATGGGATGAAGCATACAATAAATGTTGATTAATAAACTTTATTGGTTGAGTATTATCTGCTTTGTGTTATCTATACAAGCCACCTCTATGCTTGAGGTTAAAGAACTCTGTACCACGATCATTTTGGATCTCACTATACATACATACATATGTACATAATGTGTATATATATATATATATATATATATATATATATATATATATATATATCTTTCAGTCATTGGACTGCAGCCATGATTAAGTACTGCCTTGAAAGGTTTTAATCAAATGAATCAATCCCAGTACTTATTTTTTAAGCCTGGTACTTAACCTATTGGCCTTTTGTACCAAACCACTGAGTTACAGGAATGTAAACAAACCAACACTGGTTGTCAAGCTGTGGTGGTGGTGGGGCAAACACATACACTAAACACACTACATACACTACATGCATACACTACACACACAAGTACATACACTACACATGCAAGCACATATGCTACACACACAACGTACACACTACATGCACACACACTACACATGCACACACACTATGCACACAACGCATGCTACACACACACACGCACACTATGCACATAAGGAGGCACACAAGCACTCACACACAAGCACACACACAAGCATACACACACAAGCACACACACACAAGCACTCACACACAAGCACTCACACACACACATAAGCACTCACACACACACTAGCATTCACACACGCACAAGAATGCACACACACACACATGCATGCATAAACACAAACACACATGCATAAACACACAAACACATGCATAAACACACACAAACACACACATAAACACACACAGACACACACACACACACATGAGTGAGCTTTTCAGTTTCCTTCTACCAGATTCACTTACAAGGCTTTGGTTGGTCTGGGGGTTATAGTTGAAGGTACTTGTCCAAGGTGTCACACAGTGGGACTGAACCCAGAATCCTTTGGTTGGGGAGGAAGCTTCTTACCACACAGCCATGTCTGCACTTAAAGAACTGACTCTCCCTGGCAGGACATTGATCCCAAATCTCCATCTATAGCATCTTTTACTTGTTTCAGTCATTGGACTCTGGCTATGCTGGGGCACTGCATTGAAGAGTTTAGTGGAGAATACGTGCACACACACACACACACACACACACACACACACACACACACACACACACAGAGGGACTGATGGTATTGGCTGACCATCTTCCTCTCCTCCAAGTTACAGATCAATATCAGAAAAGTCTCATTGAACATAAAAGGAGGGAGAGGTTAGAAACAGCAGCCAAATACCTTTTAATTCACAGTATGCCTTCATAAACAAGATGATTATATTGAATAGTGTAGTATAAGATAATTGTCCCCTGATATTGTAAATGGGTGGATGGTCATTGCTGGAACACCTTTGATCACAGGTTTTTCTGAGAACTGCTGACCTGAGAGGTAAATGATAATACAACACTGCTTACACCCCCCCCCCATTACCACTATCACTACTGTTACTACTACTACTACTACTACTACTACTACTACTATCACCACTACCATCACTACCACCACCACTATTACTACCATCACTACCACCACCTCTACTGCTACAACTACTACTATCACCACATCTATCACCACCTCTACTGTTCCACTACTATCACTACCACCATCTCTACTATTACCATCAATACCACCACCTCTAGTACTAAAACTACTACTACTACAACTACTACTGTCACCACAGCTATCACCACCACCTCTACTGTTCCACTACTATCACTACCATCATCTCTACTATTACCATCAATTACTATTACCACCACCTCTAGTACTAAAACTACTACTACTACCACCACCACCTCTACTACTATTAATACCACATCTACTACCCCCACCTCTACTGTTCTACTACTACATAAAGTGTGTTGTTATCTTTAGCAGCTATATACTGCCAGTCTCCGGAAATGATAGTCTAGTATAACTTAATCGTTGTCGTTCTGTACCGGCACACCAACTGTTTACATTAAACTACAGAATTGATGGAACGAGGAAATGTCTTTTAATTACTAAACACCTGCCTTAAAACTCACCTGATAACATTGACTTGCAGCTTTTGGCAAATGGCCAAATAATTCATTGTGAGGACAGTGGGGGAGAGAAAGGGTGTCAGAATCAGGGATAGGTAGTATAGGTAGTATAAAGGCGGGTGGCTGGCAGATACGTTAACATGCCAGGCGAAATGCTTAGCAGTATTTCATCTGCCGCTACATTCTGAGTTCAAATTCCACCGAGGTCGACTTTGCCTTTCATCCTTTCAGGGTCAATAAATTAAGTACCTATTTCTTTATTACCCACAAGGGGCTAAACACAGTGGGGACAAACAAGGACAGCCATAGGTATTAAGTTGATTATATCGACCCCAGTGCGTAACTGGTACTTAATTTATTCGACCCCGAAAAGATGAAAGGCAAAGTTGGCCTCAGCGGAATTTGAACTCACAATGTAACGCAGACGAAATACCGCTAAGCATTTCGCCCGGCGTGCTAACGTTTCTGCCAGCTCGCCGCCTTTAGTACCAGTTGCGCACTGGGGTCGATGTAATCGACTTAATACCTTTGTCTGTCCTTGTTTGTCTCCTCTATGTTTAGCCCCTTGTGGGCAATAAATAAATAAGGGATAGGTAGTACAGCTTTTCTAATAGATACCAATTTATAACTGCTACATGCATTTTTTTTATAGTGACGATGATGATGGTGATGTCAGTGGTGGTGGTGGTGCTCAGTAGGAGAAAGTAGGTTTCTACTACACTGCAAAAGGCTGAATGTTTTTAGAGAGCCGGGTATAATCTACTACACTCCACCTACCCATTACAGCCACTATTGCTACCATCACTACCACTACTTTACTGGTATATTATTTTATTGACACCCTCCCCACTCTCCGAAAGGATGAAGGGCAAAGTTGACCTCTGCAGGATTTGAACTTGGAGCATAATAATCAAAAGATGCACAAATGATCCTGCCAGCTTGCCTAATTATAAATTTTTTTTATTTGTTTTCCTCAAGATGTTTAAATGCACTCGTGAAGGTAAGCAGTTTGAAGTATACACTTATATGTGTATTTGTATACACATATGCACATGTGGGTGTGTGTTTGTGTAAGGAAAACCCACTCTTTTTCCATCGAGGGCCCCAATCCTAGACTATTTTCTTAAGTCAATACATGTTTATTGCATATAAGGTTTAAGCTTATAAAATATTATCATTTACAGAATTGTAAAAGTCGACACTGCTTACCAAAAACCATCGCATATATATATATACATATAGATAGATAGATAGATATTTGTGGTCTGATCAATAAGTATCCGGACTGTTGCCATAGTAATGAAGCTAAAGCACACAGATTGAAGCTGCTTGACACAGATTGGACTTTAAAATTTGCTGTACATGCGCTCTAAGTTTTAAGGTTCTAGCTTGCTTCCACTGTTTACAGCAGTACTTGGAAGGAACGTGTGTAGTGTGTGATCATTGCATTGACTATGATAGAGAAAGTTGAGTAGAGAATCTGCATCAAATTTTGCCAAAAGCTTGGCAATATGTGCTCAGAGGCCTTTGCAAAGTTTTCAAAAGGTTTTTATCGTTTTTCAACACAATCGAGAAGATTTTTTGCGACTGAAACCCGAGAGTCCTTTTGGTCAGCTGAAAGCAGTTTTGGCGCAAACTTGGCAGACATGCATTTCATACCCAAATTTTCGGTGATAATAGACTGAACTGGACTGTAACTGATCTGCATGTCCTCTGGTAACTCATGTATGATGATTCGATGATTTCCCCTCAAAGCTGCATGCACGTCTGTGATGTTTTTCTCAGTTCTGCTGGTTGCAGGTCTCCCAGAACATTTGTCACTGTCAACATTTTTTTGGCCATCTTGGAAACGTCTGAACCACACGAACACTTTTTCTGTGATAGTCAATGTGACAATCACATGCTATACATGTTCTTTCCAAGCACTGCTTTAAACAGCAGAAGTGAGCTAGATAGAACATTAAAACTTATGCATGTCCAGCAATGTCTGAGGTCAATCTGTACCAAGCGACTCCATTCTGCATGCTTTAGTTTCATAACTATGGCAACCATCTGGATACTTATTGATCAGATGATATATATATAATATATATATATACGATTACAAAAGAGTTACTAGTAGTTTTATGATGGAGTACTTATTTAGTTAATCCTACCTATTTTGAAACTGCAAACTATGTATCAATTTAGGTTGTGGTCAGTACTAAAATGACCACAACAGCTGACCCTGTGGTACCACTGGCTAACAGCTTAAGTAGTCAATGTCAATTGAGAGTTGAGTGTTGTATAAATACATTAGATTACAATATTTCATTTAGATTCACTGCATTTAAATAAAAACAAAAACAGTATATACTGTATTCAAAGAAGCAAAAAAAAAAAGTGCTTCAGTATTTGATATTTTAAACAGAAATTTCAGGAAGAGAAGCAGTTAACATCTTTCCATTCAGTGGACCTGTTAAATTGGTTTTGTATCACCTTGGAACATTGTTGTTTAATATCTATTTCTTTATTACCCACAAGGGGCTAAACACAGAGGGGACAGACATAGGTATTAAGTCGATTACATCGACCCCAGTGCGTAACTGGTACTTAATTTATCGACCCCGAAAGGATGAAAGGCAAAGTCGACCTCGGCGGAATTTGAACTCACAACGTAACGCAGACGAAATACTGCTGAGCATTTCGCCTGGCGTGCTAACGTTTCTGCCAGCTCGCCGCCTTCTGTATTGTTTAATATCATTTACAATTACCCCCTGCCATATCTCTCACTTTTTCTCTTGCTGATATTTATTGTTTTTAACACAGCATGTCCGTGAAAGCTGCTATCTGAGGACAAATACTGCAGTAACTGGCTTATTGGTCAGTGTGTATCGATTATGATTTACAGATGGTTATTTTAACATCTTAGCAGTTATTTCATAAATAATGTCCTTGTTTGAAACAAATATTCATCTCTACTTCAGATTCTGTTTTAACTTACCGTTTACTTTATACTAACACAAACCATCAAAAGTCCATTAATAGTCAATCAATAGTAGTGAATATGTTTAATTGCTAACATGAGAACCATGTCCAAATTGATATGTCGTCTTTTCAAGCATGCAAAAATAAATGTTTAGGACACGAATAAATCATTAATTTGTCTTTAAAATGGTGATTATACAAACTGATGATGGCGTTTTTATACTGTTGCTTAATCTATTAAGTTTAACTGCCAAATTTTCCTCAACAAACTACACAATACCTTGAAAATGACCAATCATATTTCAAAATCATAGAACAGAATATTTTTTTCTTTTTAATTTCTTCTACAGCAAGATATCTGTGCCTGTCCCCCTCTATCGTACTTTAACCTCTCATCACCAAGCTTGAAGGCACCTCTGACAATACTGCACTCCCCCATCCAACACTGTCAAAGGGTCTTGTCTTGTGAGTTACACGGCAACCTCAGTAAGGTAGACAGCACAAAAAAAAAAGCACCCAGTACACTCTGTAAAGTGGTTAGCATTAGGAAGGGCATTCAGCTGTAGAAACCATACCAAAATAGATACAGAAACTCAACACAGTCCTCTGGCTTGTTGGCTCTTGTTGAATCATCTAACCCATGTCAGCATGAAAGATGAACATAAAATGATGATGGTGATGATGATCTGTATGTTAGGAGTGAAGGGTACTTATTGATCAGACCATGTAAATATATATATATATATATATATCACCGTGTCCGACCAGGCTATCAGATGTTGCTACACAGCAGCACTGGTCACAATGCGCTTCGCATTGTTTTAGCATTCAGATGACGCCACCCCGCTGGCTAAGCGACCAGGCCAACAGAAGATAGAGTGAGAGAAAGTTGTGGCAAAAGAGTACAGCAGGGATTGCCACCACCCCCTGCTGAAGCCTCATGGAGCTTTAGGTGTTTTTGCTCAATAAACACAACGCCCGGTCTGGGAATTGAAACCGTGATCCTATGACCGTGAGTTCGCTGCCCTAACCACTGGGCCATTGCGCCTGCACACATACATATATATCGCAGTGAGCATCTGAAATCGGTAGGAGGAAAGAATGTATCCTCATACCAGTAACCTGGCCTGATTGAACTCTGTTTAATGTATTCAGAGTGCCAGCTTGTTGTGTTCAACCGGTCAGTGAATTAAGTCCACCACACTACTGTTAGTCTGCTACGAGTTGAGTTGATATTCTTTCATCTCTATTATATACAAGATATAGGCACAGGCATGGCTGTGTGGTAAGAAGCTTGCTTCCCAACCACATGGTTCCAGGTTCAGTCCCACTGCATGGCACCTTGGACATGTGTCTTCTATAGCCTCGGGTTGATCAAAGCCTTGTGAGTGGATCTCATAGACAGAAACTGAAAGAAGCCTGTCGTGTATATATATATGTGTGTGTCTGTGTTTGTTCACCCCTACCATTGCTTGATAACCGATGTTGGTTTGTTTACGTCCCCGTTACTTAGCTGTTTGGCAAGAGATCAATAGAATAAGTACTAGGCTTGCAAAGAATAAGTCCTGGGGTCAATTTGTTTGACTAAAATTGTTGCCTGCATAGCCACAGTCAAATGACTGAAACAAGTAAAAGAATAAAAGAGATATGAAAATATTTATTGTCTTCTATTTTTGGTCATTAATGACCAGGTTGAATGTTAATAACTTAATTGAGGTATTCATGATTGAAAAACTGTCTGTAGGTGTGAAACTATGGATTTAATTACAGGTGCTTTGCTACAGTTGTCTGTTTTCATAAAATACTTCTTTGAAGGTGTTGATGTTATTTAGCTACAGATCAACTTTGATGGAGCAAAGACATTCCAATCATGACCATCCCATACTTTTTATTTAGACATCAGGTATGGCTGTATGGTTAAGAAGTTTGCTTTTCAACCACGTTGTGCTAGGTTCAGTTCCACTGTATAGCATCTTGGTCAAGTCTCTTCTAATATAACCTCAGCTGACCAAATTTTTGTGAGTGAATTTGGTAGACAGAATCTGTATGGAGCCTGTTGAGTATATATTTGTGTGTGTGTGTCCCCTTGTGTTTGTGTTTGTCCCACTGTCTGGCAACCAATGTTGGTTTGTTTTATATCTCTGTAACTTAGCAGTTTGGCAAAAGAAACTGGTAGAGTAAGTAAAAGACTTGAAAAAAAAATATGAACTGGGGTTGATTTGTTTTGACTGAATCATTCATGGAGGTGTCCCAGCATGACCACAAATAAAAGACAGAAAGATAATGTATCTTTAACTTCATTATTCAATGTATGACCATTTAAAAAAAAAATGGTACAGTGTAATTTGCAGAAAATTTGGCTGCAATATCTAGCAGATCAAATCACCATATAAGAGGTTTGAGCCATTGCAAGGCAGACAGAGCAAACCAATGTAGACATAGAAGGTAAAAGAGATTTGTCATGTTAGGAAGAAGAGCAACGATGTGTAAAATGTGTACTCTGGCAGATATAATCACTACACCTCCATAATGTTGCTATGGTGACATGTTCTGGTACACCTATCTAAAAACAATTGTTTAAATCAGTGTGAAATGTGTGTGTTTGTGTATGAATGTGGAAAGGTATCCAGCTGTGAAACACCTTCCTTTAAAATATAAAAATAAAACATGTAGACATTTGAAATTAAAGAAAAAAGAAATAAAATATAATTTATTTTCTTAGGCACATCATACCACTGATTAAATCTCAGCCTCTCACTCTCTCCCCAATCCTCACTTTCTCTCCTCTCCTACCTCCATAATCTATTGTCTATCTCTTCACCACTTTCTCTTTATTTCTTCCCCCTCTCCATTCTCCACTACTCTTCTTTACTTAGCTCTCTTTTGCTTTCTGTTATTGTTTTTATGACACACAAATACAGAAACACAAACTATTATAGATTTTAAGACATAGAAGCTATTTTTGTCACTGTCTTTTTTGACCTGTTCTACAATCATTATAGCCCATATGTATATAGACCAGCAATAAACCATATATGTATATATAATGTATGTACGTATATATAGACTACATATAGACTTTATGCTGAACATATTTAGACAATGTACAATCAAGTATAGGTGTATCCAGCATGTTTAACCATGCACAAACAAGGTATAGACTATAAATACACCACGTATAGATCTTGTATAGACCATGTTAAGACCATGTATATAGACAGTGCTTAGACTATGCACAGTGAAATTGAACCATTTAAAAGAAACAAATTGTCACCAATCAATGATGAGAATTCAGTTGTCCAATTAACTGAATTACCTGTCCCTGAATTAATGCATAAGGACCCTTTGATCGTGAATGATCATGGGATTGCACTTAGAAGGTTCTCCTCAAAGGCACAAGTCTAGGCAAGGTTGTTTATAGAAGACCAGCAGTTGCCCATGCATACCAGCCTCTCCTCTCCAACGCCACCAATGTTATCTATGGGAAAGTTTAGCACTACTGACATCTCAAATCATTTCTACAGCTGAGTGAACTGGAGCAATATGAAATAAAGTGTCTTGCTCAAGAACACAACACAGCCCAGTCTGGGAATTGAACTCACTACCTCATGATTGGGAGCCTGATGCTCTAACCACTGAGCCATACAAAATGGCCAAGTATTCCTAAGGAGCCTTTAAGTACACCATAATACTGTGACATTCATCTTGAGAAAGTATCTTGCATAGATGTCTAATGCCAAAATGTTCAAATGCATCAGCAGTGGACAAGAAATGTCCAACACTGGTGGTGGAATAGCTAAATCATGTGATTTCTGAATGTTTGCATGTCATCAGTAGCAGGTATTCACTGTCATTGCATGGTAGCCAAGCCTTGTCTCTGCTAATATTTAGAGAAACAGTGACTAATCGTTTACTGGTGTCATAAATAGCTAGGAAGTTCGGCAAAAAATGAGATATTAGCAATGGAAGCAGTAGTAGTACTTTTAGCAATTTTTATATCCTACTTAATGTAGGTATATTTTAAGAATGCCATAATACTGTGGTAATTGTATAGACATATAGGGCATTTTTGGCACTATATGACTATACGAGATTCTTTTTCCAGACAAATATCACAGTATATTGACATTAAGTAGGATATAAAAATTACTCTCTCCCCTCTCTCTCTATCATCATTTAACAACTGTTGTCCATGCTGGCATGGTTTGTATGGTTTGACCAAAGCTGGTAAGCTGGGAGGCTGTCTTATATATTAATATTTTTACTTTGTTATAATAAAACATTTCTTAAACAAGAATGTTGTTGACAGTGACTTTGAAGTTTCAGCCAGCTAAACTATTGACACACACACACACACACACACATATATATATATATATATATATAGGCGCAATGGCCCAGTCGTTAGAGCAGTGAACTCGTGGTTGTAGGATCGTGGTTTCAATTCCCAGACCGGGTGTTGTGAGTGTTTAATGAGCGAAAACACCTAAAGTTCCAGGGGATGGCAGCAAACCCTGCTGTACTCTTTCACCAAATCTTTCTCTGACTCTTTCTTCCTGTTTCTGTTGTACCTGTATTTCAAAGGGCCGACCTTGTCACAGTCTATGTCACGCTGAATCTCCCCGAGAACTATGTTAAGGGTACATGTGTCTGTGGAGTGCTCAGCCACTTGCACGTTAATTTCACGAGCAGGCTGTTCCATTGATCAGATCAACTGGAACCCTCGTCATCGTAACCGACAGAGTTCCACCATATATATACATATCCAGCCATAGAAACCATGCCAAAACAGACAGGGAATCTGAACAGCCCTTCAGCAGTTCAGCTCCTGTCAAACTCATGCCAGCATGGAAAATGGACGTTAAATGTTGATGATGATATGTATCCTCACCGTCATTTTATGGCTGCATTCTATGCTGGCATGAGGTAGAGGGATCATTGTTACTTTCCAGATGAGTCACAGAGCTACAGATCACTCTTTGCTTCACTTCTGGCTTGGCTTTTGCAGCTGGAAACCTTCCTATTGCTAACACTTAACAGAGTGGTGTATTTTATTACGGCACCAACACTACTATAGCAATGAAGAAAGTGGTCATTCATTTTGTCATCCCTTTTGATATTTTTGCATAGGTAAAACGGAAATCATCAAGGCAGATTGTCTATGCCCAAATGCCTTTTCTGTAACCAATCCTTACTTGCTTCCCATCCAGGTGTTTTTCTCTATGCCCAAACAAAGAGGCTAAATATGCACACCCACAGACAGTGACACACACATATATCATCATCATCATCATCATTTAACGTCTGCTTTCCATGCTCACATGGGTTGGACGATTTGACTGAGGTCTGGCGAACCAGATAGCTGCACCAGACTTCAATCTGATCTGGCAGAGTTTCTACAGCTAGATGCCCTTCCTAACGCCAACCACTCCTAGAGTGTGGTGGGTGCTTTTACATACATATATATATATATATGTAATAATATGAGTAATATATAAGTATATGCGTATATACATACCTATATGTACATACCGACATCTATATGTATATATACATGCGTATATGGGTACAGGACATCAAAAAAACGCTGAACACAATGAGAAATGAAAACATAAAAACGAAAACATGGCAACGAACTATTTTTCAAACAATGAAAAAAACAGGGTACAAGACATACAACACAAGGAATATTCCCCTTCTTCAGTTGTCCCCGTTTCGTCTACTCCACGTTTCAAAGGTAAGGACAAGATGCGACTTTGTTGAAAGAGTGTATGCACATCATATATAGACCATACCATACACATAGGCTATATATATATATATATATATATATATATAATGTGTGTGTGTGTGTGTAGTATACAGGTCACTTATATTTACACAATGTATGTAGGTATTGTATATTGACCTGTGGCCCTCTTAATTATATTCTCATCAACATTCATTGTTTTTAATTCACTTGTTTTCTTTTCATCTCAATCAATCAATCAATCAAGTCTAATCGATTGATTATAAAATGTTACTTTCTAAAACTAACCACATATTAGTGCGTGTGTGCACACACGCACGCACACATAACATACATACACAGGAGAAAGAAACAAGCCCACATACGCTCACACACTCTTGCATACACACATATTCACACAGGTACAGGAGTGTGTGTGTGTGTGTGTGTGAGAGAGAGAGAGAGAGAGAGGTCGAGGGAGTGACAGTGTGAGACAGATAGGGAGAGGGAGTGACTGTGTGTGTATGTGTGTGAAGAGAAGCAGAAAGGGAGAGTGAGAAGAGTAGTTGTTTGACCAGTTAATGTTTTTATTAAAAGTAACAGTGAACTTTACTTTGATCACCCACTAACCCTGCTACCACATCCACCTGCAGGCCACCTACACCCCAGCAATTTTCTTGTTGTTGTTGCTTAGTTGGCTGGTGGAGCCACTATTTCTACCTGTAAATGTGATGATAATGTCTGTTTTTCCAGTTACACCTGATTATTATAATATCTATCAAGAAATTTTGGTGAGTGTGATGATTTCCTGCCAACTGTTGTATTCTATATTGTATGGATTATAAATGTATATAACATACATACATACATTTGTGTATGTATGTGTGTGTGTATACTGTATATGGATTTGTATTATATACATAATCCATGTCTCGCACACACACACACACACACACATGGATCATTTTTACATATATATTAACATATATGTACCTGTTTCAGTGCGTTTCACACACACATGCCCTCTCATTCATATATATTATTTATCATTACATACCTTGATTGAAATTATATTCGTATGTCATAATTTACAAGCGTTGTATTTTTCATCCTCTTGGATTATGAAAACCTAGAAAAATCACATAGCGATATTTGTCATCCAATTTGTTTGTCTTATAATTAATCTAAAAAAAACCGTTTATTATGACATTTCAGAAATTAAGTTATGTTATTATATATATTTTTTCTTGAGTTTTTTTTTTTTTTTTAACTTTTAATTTTTTGGTATATTTAAAGAATTTTTAAAGCTATTTTTGTACTTAATTGTCAATAAGTATGGCTGTGTGGTAAGAAGTTTGCTTCCCAACCACATAGTTCCATGTTCAGTCCCACTGTGTGGAACCCTGGGCAAGTGTCTTCTATAGCCCTGGGCCTTGTAAGTGGATTTGGTAGACAAAACTGTAAGAAACTAATTTTGTGTGTGTGTGTATGTGTGTACTTAGTGTTTGTCACCCACCATTGCTTAACAACCAGTGTTGGTTTGTTTATGTCCCCATAACTTACAGCAAAAGAGACTGATAAAATAAGTATCTGGCTTTAAAAAGAAAACAAGTACTGGGTTGGATTCATTTGAGTAAACTCTTCAAGGCAGTGCTCCAGCATGGCTGCAGTCTAATGACTGAAACAAGTAAAAGTGTAGTACTAGAATAACTATTTGTTATTTGAAGAATGCATCAACTCCTTCCATTCTCTTATCTAAAGAATTAGGCACCTCTTGGCAAAAAGAAACTGATAAAGATAGCCATCTATGTATCATATTTCATGTATACACAGTCAATAGGCCAGTTACTAACTTATTTGTCCTGAAATAACATCTCTTATGGACTTGCTGTGTTAAGAACACAGTAAACATCAGAAGAAGATGAAAATTCACCCCTACATTGTTCAGCATGAGCACCTGATACCTTTCAACCTTTTTGGACCTTTTCAATTGTACATACTTGCATTGCAGTTAGCCATTTCAGCTCAAAAATTTCTGTTAGAAGACATATACATTAAATGTTCTTAATTCAATAGCTAGGTTGGTGTAAAACTCATTAGATTTTCAATCTTGTTTGTCACAACATTTATAGTTGTTCCATATTGATTTGTTGTTGATAATTAATGTTATTGTTATTTTTGTGATGGTCAATGATGTCAGATTTATTAAGTGATACCTATCTGTCTGTATGCTAAAAGGTCCATAATACGTTCACATTGTTATTTTCTGAGTCAAGTATCTTATCTGATTACCACAGAGGTTTATCTGAATACCATTGAGATTTTTTTTTTTTTTTTTTGAAGCAGCTGAAATTTGTGACTTTCAGTTTATGTAGATTATAGCTTCAGTGCATTATCTATTTTGTAAGTGTTATTAATATTGGCATGACTCTCCCTAGACAGCAAAATATTTTGTAAGAGCTGCATATATTATTTTCAGTGTATCTAGTGGTGATGGTTTGTGCCTGTGGCTGAATATTGTTTCTTCTCTTTCGTAAACTTTCTGTTTATCCAGCCTTAAAACAGTTTTTATTTAAGTGTAGGGCATTCAGTTCACAGAGATATTGGCCACATATAAATAGTTCTTATGGTTGGTCACCATGAGGTTCATCTGAGCTTTATAGAATATCAATAACTGTAGGTAGCTTAACCCTTTAGCACTTAAACTGACCATATCCAGCTCAAATATTCTGCCTGTTAGGTTAAAACTTATTGGATCTAGCATCTCACCCCTACCCAACAATATTATTCTGAAAAGAAGCAATCATATTGAAATCTCAAAGCTTTGGAATATAACATGATTAATTCAGAATTACGTGAGTGAATAAGCATTTCATTGGACAGAATAATCTAAACATTAAAGGGTTAAATATATCCTGCCCCAGGACAGACGGGTCAGTCATTGGGATGTAATCTTAGCTATGTTAAACATCAATATTATTCAATATTTTATAGAAATCTTGGGCAAATATATTTGGTGAATGCATTTGTTTCATTTGATTCTGCCTTTCAATTTGAAGGAAGATTTAATCCCAAATTCAATTAATGTCAGACAACAAATAGTTGTTACTATTTGTAAGCGTTGTTTTCATCTTTGTGGATATAATTATGCCAAGTTATAGGTTTTATTTTGCTTCCACAGCAGCTTGGTTCGTCTGCACAAAAATTGATTTTAAAAAATAGATAAAAATATCTGGTTGGCATGTGAAGCAGTGTGGTGAAATAAACAAACTTTTTGATTAGTTCTAATATCTTAGGATATATTTGACTTGTAAAACACCTTTTTCCCTGCAGTCTGCCATGGAGAAAAATTCTCTTATCAGTCACAGCCCACAGTCAGTGGATAGTTTCTCCTGGTTTCTTATAAGGAAGTGAAGGCTTCTAATCATTTCAGAGTTGCTCCACTTGGTATCTTTTACTTGTTTCATATTTCTTTATTGCCCACAAGGGCAATAAAGGGACATAGAAGGGACAAACAAGGACAGACAAACAGATTAAGTCGATTACATCGACCCCAGTGCGTAACTGGTACTTAATTTATCGACCCCGAAAGGATGAAAGGCAAAGTTGGCCTTGGTGGAATTTGAACCCAGAACGCAGTGGCGGACAAAAAGCATTTTTCCCAGTGTGTTAACATTTCTGCCAGCTCACCACCTTACTTGTCTTTTACTTGCTTCAGTCATTAGAGTGTGGCCATGCTGGGGCATCACTTTGCATTTTTGTTGAATAAATCAACCTCTGTACTTATTATTTTGTTAAGCCTGATACTTATTCTATTGGTCTCTTTTGCTGAACTGCTAAGTTGCAGGGATGTAAACATACCAATACCAGTTGGTGGAGGACCTACACACACACACACACACACACCACACACACACACACACACACACACAACACACACACACACAAACACACAAACACACACCTGACATGCTTCTTCTAGTTTTCATCTACCAAAATCCATTCACATGGCTTTGGTCAGCCTGAGGCTATAGAAAACACTTGCCCAAGGTGCCACAAAGAAGGACTAAACCTGGAACCATGTGGTTGGGAAGCAAACTTCTTACCATACAGCCACTGATAAGAACATAAGTAGCGAAATACATGTATTAGTCCATTGGGAGCACTCCGAAATAACTTTGGTTATTTTACACTTTTTACCTCAAGCGAGATTTTTTCTCTAAGGCAAACCAAATGAAAATGACCTGTAAAAAAAGGTCAAATAATGTCCCAAACATATTTGAACTGATTGAAAAATATGTTTGACATTTATTCCTCATTAACCCAACACTGAAGGGAAATAGAATATAATTTCAATTATTAAGATTATAGATATTAATAATAATAGATTTAGGTTGCATGTAACAATCTAAACAAATTGATAGAGCATTATTTTCAGTATCAGTTAATAATGAAGATGTTATCATAACTGAAATTGCCATAACACTGAAACACATGAAGAAAGCTGAGTGTCTTTATTGTTCTTGAGAAATATCTTGTAATAAATAATAAATTACTATTCCTATGTAGGAAAAGAGCTGATGGGACATGAGACAAATAGACAAGATGAGCCAGTGGTTTGTATTTTGTCATTGATATGATGATATAACAAAGTCACTGCTCATAATACAGTTTGCTTTGATGTGAGTCGGTACATGTACTGTGTCTATGACCAGTACACTTAACTGCCAACATCCATACCTACTTCTTTACTGCCCACAAGGGGCTACACACAGAGGGGACAAACAAGGACAGACAAACGGATTAAGTTGATTATATCGACCCCAGTGCGTAACTGGTACTTATTTAATTGACCCCGAAAAGATGAAAGGCAAAGTTGACCTCGGCGGAATTTGAACTCAGAATGTAACGGCAGATGAAATACCGCTAAGCATTTTGCCCGGCATGCTAACGTTACTGCCAGTTCGTGGTCTAGTTCACTGTAATCTGCCCATGACCAATACACTTGACTGTCAATAGTCCAGTCTACCTAGCTGTAAGTAGGTAACACTGTGGTATAGTTAACTACATTGTGTTCATGACCAACACACTTAACTATAATTAGTCCAGTCTACCTAGCTGTAAGTAGGTACCACGGTGTGGTATAGTTCACTGTACTGTGTTCATGACCAACACCCTTAACTGAAATTAGTCCAGTCTACCTAACTGTAAGTAGGTACCATGGTGTAGTATAGTTAACTGTACTGTGTTCATGACCAACACACTTATCTGTCAACAGTCTAGTCTACTCAGCTGTATAGTTTTTTTTATTATAAACGCATCTCTACTTCATTATTATCAATATTGTTTTGTTAACATTCGGTACATAATTGAAGTATTTTATAGAATCTGCACAATATTGTTTACACTTGTTCACTCCTAGTCACCCATAAGGAGTTCTATGTAGCGGTCCAAACCTGCTGGAAATAGCAGCCAAAGCTCTCTCTCTCACAACACACTACCATCTGAAACATAGTAAATAATATATATCTAGAGAGGTTATATACTTAGTGCTGCTGGATCAAATCTGGTATGAAGGTAAGCAACAGCATTACCAACCAATATTATGGCCACCACACAAACGAAGGACACATTAGATTATGTACTTCTAGATAATCTAGGTCTGAAAAGAAATAATGGTAACTCACTGGTAGACCACTTTTGATCATAGCTTAAATAATAACAGCAATTCACACAGGCGCTAACACATACACACTGACACACATATTTAACCACATTAACATCTACACATAATCACATATGCACATGCTAAGCACGTAAACATAAACACAGTTTTATGCATGCACACACACACACATATATTCACTTAAGCACATAGACACCCATAAACATAAAAATTTATACACACACACACACACACACACTGAAGCACATAGACATACATTTACACACACACTCAAGTTATGCGTTTGAGTGTTTGTATGTGTTTACACATGTATATTAATATACATAAGCATATAAACTCCCATATACATTTATACACACACACATACACACACAATCACTTGTATGCACTTACATACACACTAAGTCACTCCGGCTCTCTCCCTCTTCTCCTCCTCCTCCTCTTCATCACTCTCCTCCCTCCACCCCCCTTTCCTTTTTCTCATTCTGAAAAGCCATTCTTAAAACTTCTGTAGTGGAAGAATTTCTCCAGTCAGTTGTCATTGGACATTTTGAGATTAAGAACCCCCGTCTTGAAGTAGTTTACATGGGTAACACTATACCCAGTTTATCCCCGAGCACTGAGAAAAAAAAAAAATTAAAAAAAGAGGAGGAAGAATTCCTTTGGGTTCAGCCTTCAATCATCATAACTGTTATGACTTCCTCTCAGATGTGTGTGTTATGTGTGTGTGTGTGTGTGTATGTGTGTTTAGGTATAAGTTGTGTATGTACGAAAAAGTGTATACATATGAATCTAGGCATTTTTATACATATGTGTTTTTTGGGGAAAGTAGTATATATATATAAAACTATCTATGGATGTGTGTATGTGTTTCATTGTATGTATATAAGTAAGTAAAATTGACAAATGTGTATGGATGGTTGTGTATGTATTTGTATGTCAGTTCATGTGAAGCTGTATGTTTATGAAAAATGTATGTATTAAACTGTGTAGTATATATATATATATATATATATATATATATATATATATATAATATATATATATATATATATATATATATATATATATATATGTGAATGTATAGGTATGTGTGTGTATGAATGTATGTGTGTGTGTGTGTTCCATGGTGTCCTACTTTCTAATTAATTAAGGGAATAAAAAGCAGGAGGAGAAATCCTCATGTTTTAAAGTTTTTCATGTAAAACAGATAGAGTGGAGGGTGTAGGTGGAGGGGTGGTGTTGATACGCTGTTGTTGTTGATGTTGTTATTGTGATTTGGATAAAGAATGTTCCAGTTCCCCAGCATGATAATGTTTCACTGAGAACAGTTCTTGCTCCCGTAGTATTTCAGGAATCTTCTACCTCTGCCATTCATATCAACATGGAATATTTTCATTTATCTAAATAATAGGTACAATCACTTTCATTGTCTTTTTTTTTTTAATTATTATTTTCTTCTTTTCTATATCTGCATGCTTGTGTCTCTGTCACTCTCTCTCTCTCTCTCTCTCTCTCTCTCCTTTAATTGTGGCAATAAACACCCTTATGCATACATCCATTCACACACACACATACCCCTACACCAACACTTAACCCTTTAGTATTTAAACCGGCCATATCCGGCCAAAAGTATTCTACCTGTTTTATGTTAAAACTGGCCAGATCCAGGCTCTCACACCTACCCTACAATGTTATTCTACATTAAGTAATTACACCATCAAGATCTTGAAGATATGAGATAATGCATGATTAATTCGAATCAATGGGAATCAATAGGCATTACGTTTGATAGAATAATCTGAACACTAAAGGGTTAAACACACACACAGCTTTTATCACAGCATATACACAAACACGTACAGGTGTATACAAATGCATTTTTACAATGAGCTTCTATCCGATCCTCTGTCCAAGACTGGTCAGCCCAGGGCTATAAATGAGAACACTTGCCTAAGATGCTACACAGTAGGACTGAACCCAAGACCACATGCTTGTGAAGTAAACTTCTTAACCACCCAGCTCTGACTACACTTATGAGTAGTAGATAGTAAATTATTTCAAAATGTCCTGCAAGGGTCGGTTAAAGAGTGGTGAGGAACTACCTTGAGTGAATGAACCTCTTCAACAGCAGAACAACTGTAACATTCATTAATCATTTGGTTAACATATATTTAATCTTTTAGTCTGGGCAATGCTCTGGATCCTTAACAGTGCTTCTGTGACTGGGAGGAGGGAAGAAGAGTGTACCTTCAAACTGGAGACCTAAGCCAGTTGTTTGCAACAGAGTGGACTCTGCTAAAGTACCAGATAATTGTGTTAAACTGAGCCATGAATTAAGACTACATTACAACTAGGCTGTGGTGGAATTTGATCTCAGAATGCAAAAATCTGCAACAAATACCACAAGGCTTTCTATCCAATTCTCTTATGACTGTTTGATAATTTACTTCTTTATTGAGACACAACTGAAAGAATCTTCATGAGTGTCTCTAGGGTAGGCTTGCAAATGTGTATATGTCTAGCTGAATGTAGACCAAAAGCCTGTGTGCATGTGCATGCATGCATGCATGTGTGTAGCCCAGGCATGGACAACCTTTTGTGAGAAACAGGCTGCATGAAACATGGCTCAACATCAAGCAAGCTGCATCACTGATAAATGTTATTTTCTTCTTGAAATTAGATATGCCATTCAAAAGGTCCCACAGGCTGCAGTTTGCTTATGACTGATGTAGACCATAACTATCTGCTTCTGTGTGTGTATGTAGACCATAAGCCTGCTTCTGTGTATGTGTATGTGAGTGCAAACTGTAAGCCTGCCTGCCTCTGTGTTTGCCAACTATAAATATTATTTCACTGTTAACCCTTTAGCATTCAGATTACCTTGTCAAATGTAATGTTTATTTAGTCACACTGTTTTGAATTAATCATGCATTATCTCCTAGCTTTAAGATTTCAATGATGCGATTGTTTATTTTTAAATTGACATTGTAGGGTAGGTGTGAGAGGCCAGATCTGGCTAGTTTGAACATAAAACAGAATATTTTGGCTGGATATGGCAAATTTAAATGCTAAAGAGTCAAGGGATCTCAAGCCCTGTCTATTAGAAGATCAGAAACTGCTGTAATACCTTTTATTGATACTGTCAGTATATTAGAAAACTACAAACCCTATCTATTTGTTGGATCGATCCTGTTTGTCAGGATTGTGTTGGAGGGCGAGCTGGCAGAAACGTTAGCATGCCAGGTGAAATGCTTAGCGGTATTTCGTCTGTCGTTACGTTCTGAGTTCAAATTCTGCTGAGGTCGACTTTGCCTTTCATCCTTTCGGGGTTGATAAATTAAGTACCAGTTACGCACTGGGGTCGATGTAATCGACTTAACCCCTTTGTCTGTCCTTGTTTGTTCCCTCTATTTTTAATGGCATTTTAATATTTGCTGCCCCTTGTGGGCAATAAAGAAATAAGGATTGTGTTGGGGAGGGGGGTAAAATGAAGGCTTCTATCTGGAATCACCAATGAAGTCCCAGTTGTTGATTTGAACTCATAAGCAAATAGCTGAATACTTTTCTCTTTTTGCAGTTATTTTGCGTTTCATCATAAACACCATCAAAATCATCCTTGTGCTTTTCATTGTCATTGTATCGCTGCCATTGTCATCATCACCACTTCCGCTGTCATCACCACCATCATTATCAATATTACCAACACCGTTGCCAGTACTAGACATACATATTCCTTCTCCTCTTCATTGAACTCTGATCCATAGTCAATAGGAGATCCATGGTCAAGTGATTAATCCTGACCATTGGTGGGAATTGAAACCCTAAAGTGCATTTTAAACTCAGAGCACAAAGCCCTACAACAAACACCACGAAGCATTTCATTTTGCTCTAGTATCATAATTCTGTCAAATCAACACCTCTGAACTCCTGTTTAATTCATCAACCCTCAGAGTGTTGAAAATAAAGTTAACTCAGCAGGGTTTGAACTCAGAGTAAAACGAACTGAAATAAACATTGCAACAGATTGTCCTATCTGATGCTGTAGTACTTTTATCAATTTATTGGTATCTCTAGAGAGGGATTTAATAACTCATATTTGCAGAGAAGATAAGATTTTAAAAAATATTTAATTATATAACACAAAGTGGAAAATTGGATTGTGCTAAATTGTTTACATAATTTATTTTAATGGCATTTTAATATTTGTGTGTGTGTTTTGGTTGTTCAGTTTTGTTTCTTACACTTATATTACACCTCTTAAATATTCTAAATATTTATGTCAATCCAGGGCAAATAAATTCATTCTCCAAATATTTATGTACATATGTATGTATGTATGTGTGCGTGTATGTATGTAGGTAGGTACATCTTATTAAATTCATCCAACTTCAAAACAAGGTATTATTTCTTATTTGTCTTTCGTTTTAATCATAATTACTCCTTCTTCACTACTACCACTACCATCACCACAACTACTACGACCACATACTTTTAGGCTCCTCATAATTCCTAGTTTTTGAATCTGTTGCATAAAGTCTGTTACATTGCTAAAGACTAGCCATGAATGCAACATTCTGTTCCAATGAAAAATACCAAGCTTTTGTTTATTTTTCTCCATATTGGAGCTGTTAGTATATATATATATATATATATATATATTCTACCTGTTTTGAAAAAGAATTTCTTTAGATGTACAGTGCAGCCAACAGTTCCTTTTTTTTTTCTTTTTTCTTTTGTATATTGTTATTAAGTTTGAAGTAAAACAAAAACAAATATAACATAATAATTATTACAGTTCTAGAATACTTTGTCAAAGAATTCCAGACTATAAACCTTGTTCAATTGATCTTCTGTCATAATTGTCTTTCATTAACCCATTCTGTTTGTCACTTATTGTTTGTTGATGCCATAAAGTTTTGGTATTTTCAACCCCAATATAACTGTGAGGTTTATGGCATAATCAAACATTTTATTGTGTTGAGTATCTGCACCTTACTTCATTTGACCATTCTTCTATTTGTTAGAACAGAAGAAGTGTAATTCTTAGCTGAATTCAATCATAAATGTCTTCCCTTGTATAACAAAGGTTATTATGTTTATATTTTATGCATTGGGTGTGTTTTGGTTAAGTTGGGATAAATGCATTCAGCTTCAGTTTCAGTCTTCTATCTGCATCAAAAAAAGCACACATGCACACAAAATACACTACTACTACTACACACACACACACACAAGCACAAGCTTACACTAATTATTGTCTAAATATATTTTCCAGGATATGCCGATACTGAATCTTGTATTATGGCTTCTCCATTGAACACCGAAGACATGAAAGCTCTGATAAATACTGAAGGTGAGATGTTTTTCATATTTATTTCACTTCCATGGTAAATTTTTTTTACCAAAAATATTTTTTTTAAAACAATGTGTAGAACCTGTACTATGTTATTTTACTAATTAACATTGATATAATTCCAAAACTGTTTTTTTTTTATTTAGAGATTTCCTATGTCATGATGTTAAATCAAATTTCTTTAGTAACAAAACAAAAAATTTTATTTTTAAAGTTCATGCAAATTTATAAAAATGTGGAGCGCAATGGCCCAGTGGTTAGGGCAGTGGACTCGCGGTTGTAGGATCACGGTTTCAATTCCCAGACCGGGCATTGTGAGTGTTTAATGAGCGAAAACACTTAAAAAAAGCTCCATGAGGCTCCAGCAGGGGGTGGCGATCCCTGCTGTACAAACGGCAGTGCATCAGCATGGCCGCAGCTCTGAGCTGAAACTAGAAGAAAAAAAAAAAAATTTAATTATTATTAAATTTATAACTGATTCAACAGACCAACAGTATTATTGGTACTTGATTTATGGAACCTAAAGTTATACAAGACAAATCTAACACAACTTTTCTCACCTCCACAACAGCTCTTGGAATCTGTTTGACAACTGGTGTTAGTTTGTTTATGTCCCCGTAATTTAGTTCAATAAGAGAGATCTATAGAGTAAGTACCAGGCTTAGTAAAAAAAAAATAAGTACTGGGTTTGATTTGTTCAGCTAAACCTTTCAGGGCAGTTTCCTAATATGGTCACAGTCCAGCGACTGAAACAAGTTAACAAAAAAAAAAAAAGATATTATTTTACTTGTTTCAGTCATTCGACTGTGGCCATGCCGGAGCACTGCGTTTAGTCAAGCAATGGTGGTGGAGGACAAACACACACACACACACACACACACAAATATATATATATATACATACACGCACAACGGGCTTCTTTCAGTTTCTGTCTACCAAATCCACTCACAAGACTTTGGTTGGCCCGAAGCTATAGTAGAAGGTGCCACGCAGTGGGCCTGAATCCAGAACCATGTGGTTGGCAAGCAAGCATCCTACCACACAGCCACTCCTGCACCTATGTAATAATAACTTTTAAGCACTATCCGACTCGTGGCCAATGCCAGCGCCGCCTCGACTGGCTTCCGTGCCGGTGGCACTTAAAATACACCAATCCGACCGTGGCCCGTTGCCAGCCTCGCCTGGCACCTGTGCAGGTGGCACGTAAAAAGCACCCACTACACTCACGGAGTGGTTGGCGTTAGGAAGGGCATCCAGCTGTAGAAACATTGCCAGATAAGACTGGAGCCTGGTGCAGCCTTCTGGCTTCCCAGATCCCCGGTCGAACCGTCCAACCCATGCTAGCATGGAGAACGGACGTTAAACGATGATGATGATGTTTCAGTGGTAAAATATTGCTTTTATTTCAAATAATATTGACAAAATTGTTTTACTAAATTCTTTATCATTTTAAAATTAAACTGGTGTTTGTAACATAAATTAACATGAAATTTCTAAGAAATGCAGGGTGACCACTGAAACACTGAATGATATAAAGCAAAAGCAACTTTTACAAACACATGGTTTTTCAATGTTTTTATCATTCTATTTGGATGGAAACATTTTTAAATCCAGTTTCAGAATCTTCTGAAGCAATGCCTCGATGCCTATTTGAGCAGAGTGATGACAGAAAGAGGCAGATGGATTCTCAAGGACACTCTCCTGCATAGCTTTCCACCACTGCTTCAGTGCACACAGTTTGCTTAGGAACTCTTCCCGGAAGATTGCCGACTGATGCAGTTCTTTCAAACAGAGCGATTAGGTTCCAAATCAGGTTATCACTAGGAGGATACTCTGACAGTAAAATGTTGCCAGTATTTTCTCTGAGTTTGAATAATTGATCTTTCACCGGAAAAGAAAAATTCAATGAGTTTTACTTGTTGCAGGACATTATTCATAGCCATTTTAATTTCCAAGGGATGCTCTGTAACAGGCAAAAAAAAAAAAAAGATTGAAAATGAACTGTGTGGTGAGTAGCTTGCTTACGAACCACATGGTTCCAGGTTCAGTCCCACTGCGTGGCACCTTGGGCAAGTGTCTTCTGCTATAGCTTCAGGCCGACCAAAGCCTTGTGAGTAGATTTGGTAGACGGAAACTGAAAGAAGCCCGTCATATATATATATGTGTGTGTGTGTGTGTGTGTGTGTGTGTGTATGTATGTTTGTGTGTCTGTGTTTGTTCCCCCAACATCGCTTGACAACTGATGCTGGTGCTGGAACTTAGTTGTTCAGCAAAAAGAGACTGATAGAATAAGTACTAGGCTTACAAAGAATAAGTCCTGGGGTCGATTTGCTCGACTAAAGGTGGTGCTCCAGCATGGCCACAGTCAAATGACTGAAACAAATAAAAGAGTAAAGGTTATGACTGTTACAAACCCTTCAGTTTTCTAATGGCCACCCTGTATGTGACAGAGGTAGTATTTATACTGAAAAGTAATATTAAATGTGGATCTACGATTAGAATGTTCTGTTGAATGTGAACAGAATATCCACATTTAAGTGGGAATAAATATTACCTCTTGGGTTTTAAGAAATGTTTTTTAATTTTAATATTTCGTTTTGGGATTTGGTTTGCAAGATTCTTTATGAGTCCTTGTGTTGAAGCATATTCTGTTGTGTCTGGGGAGAGTCATTTTCTTTTTGTGCCTTATAATGTAACACACTCACCAGTAAAAATTTCCACTTATTTCTTATTTTTATTTTCCTAAAATTTTCATTGCGCCTTGCAACATTTTCAATAGTCTTGACTATTTTTAATTTTAATCTCTTTAAAATGGGAAGTCTGCATCATATAATCAGGGATGGTCTCAAGTGGCTTAGTATCAGATTGGTTTTGTCCTCTCACCCACTCTCCTATCTCTAACCATCCCACACTCTATTATATTTTTACACCCTCTTCCCACCCACACTTTCTGTTCTTCTATCATCATTCACTTCTTACTCACCTCTCTATCCACCCTGACACCTCATCATTACTATTTACCCTACTTTCCAGCATTGTTCTGGCCACTCCCCACCCTCTCTTGTTTAATGTAACCATAGAGCAAGAAACCTGTTTTCTTCTGGGGCCCTTGTTTCATACTTTTAACCCCACATCTCTACTGCAGCCCCACTCGTATACACATGCATATGAATGTAGGGTGTGTTTTGAGGGAGATTTGGCTTCTAATTCTAGCAGGTTTAGCTACCATGTAGATGTCTCTTGATCGACTCACACACACACACACACAAGACAATAGGGTGTGGTTTAAAGCAAATCTTTCTGCTATTTCTAACAGATTGAGCTACCATATAGAGATTTCCCTTCTTGGTTCATATACACATAAGACTGTAAGACATGAGTTAAGAGATTTTACTGCTTCTTCTATCAGATCAAGTTATGTACAAGTCTCACTGGCTTGTATATGCATAAAACAAAGGTGTATCCGAAGGACATTTTCACTGCTATTTCTAACAAATCAAAAGTTCACACAGAAGTCCATTTTTCATTAGTTCATTGTTTCGTTTTGCTGATTATATGTGAAGGGATCAACAACATATGAACAGAAATAGCTTATTGCTGTGCAATATTTCTAATTTTTAATTAAGAAACATTTTAATTAGGAAAACAGTATTACTTTGTTGATGGGAGCTGTGGATTTTGTTGTTAGCGTTTTAATTTTTTAATTTATAATCCAAACATTGTGGGTCGGTGAGTAAACAAAAATCAAAAAGCATTAATCCCAAGATCTAAATGAACTGGATTTGATGACAGTAAAGAGTAATCTCAGGCACGCAGATGATATTGCTTTATTAATTTTCAACAGAGATTACTTAGTGAATCTTGTAACTACAATAAATGACAGAGGAATGGAAAAGAGTGTATGGAAATCAAAACAGCTGGTGATCAGCAAAACGTGGCAATCATCTCAAAAGTGAATATTACAACTGAATGAAAGCTGGAATAGAAACACCAAAGATAGTATGTCTAGATCAGGGGTGGGGAAACTTTTTAGTGCAGTGGGCAAAAGTTTACAAAGAAAAAGGTCCACGGGCAGATCACAAGTTCTAACTCTTCTATCTATGTAAATCTTGTATATATATCTATGTATAGTTTGGTATACTTTAATTAAGATGAGTTTAATACATTAAATTAATACATAACATCTTCATTAACTCCGCCACTGAATTTAGGATGTTTATATTACTTATGAGGCATTCTATGTTTCTCAGCTAGACTATAGTTGGGACTCAAGGGGGTGGTACAAACCTAGCAATATGTGTTTTATAGTGATAACAAAATTTCCATTCAAGTAGCAATTACTGGACAATTTTCTGTTTTAACAAAAACAATTGCAGCATGGAAGACGTTTTAGAAGCCATTTAACAACATGCAAAAACCGTTACGTTCACTTCAACATTTAAATTTAATTTGCTAAAATATTTTCATCGCTTTGAGATCGTGACCTTGATCACTAACAAAATTCCATGCTGCATTACGTGATGCAGCATGGAATTTTGTCAGTAATCAGGTCACGGTCTCAAAGCGACGAAAATATTTTAGTGAATATAACGGTTTTTGTGTGTTTTTAAATGGTTTATAAACACCTTCCATGCTGCATTTGTTTTTGTTTCAGTACCTGATCTCAGATCAGGTCACTTGCTATACAAGTACATCTCCGTAATTTCTGTTTTAAGTCATAGTAAAAACGTGACCTAAGTCCCAAATAGGCATACGAGTATACCGGCCTGTGGGGGCAATAAAATGTGCTCGCAAGTGCATGCACTTGTGAGTGGGGTTTTCCCCACCCTTGGTCTAGATGAATGAAATATATCTGATATCTGGGAAAGGTATGAAATATATCTGAAGGAGTGTATGGAATATATTTAATATCTAGGGAATAATTGTGTCCACATGATTTTTGATTTGAAAGAGCATAAATTTAGTGGAAGGGAATAAATCATATCAATTCCAGTATTTGACTGGTATCTACTTTGTCTGTTTCCAAGACCAGCTCAAGGCCATTCTCCTCTGCTGCTGCATTGACCCAAGTGCATGGAAGACAATCACTAAGGACCATCCAAAGTGGCAGCATGTCATCATGAAAGGGAAAGGACCAGATGGAAAACAACAGACACCAAGGGACAGAGATCAGACGTCAAAAACGCAAAGAACAACTTGCATTTACTTGTCCCCTGCCAATCTTCCCCTGTGATAAATGCCTCCGGCTCTTCTATGCTACCCTTAGCCTAAACTGCCACTTCTGGCACTTTTCGCAGCCATCAGGATGGAGAGGCTGAATCACTTGTTAATCAATTAGCTATTTGGCTACAATTTAATATACTCTTTTAGTCTTTTACTTGTTTCAGTCATGTGACTGTGGCCATGCTGGAGCACCGCCTTTAGCTGAGTAAATTGATTCCAGGACTTATTCTATGTAAGCCTAGTACTTATTCTATCGGTCTTTTTTGCTGAACCGCTATGTTACGGGGACGTAAACACACCAGCATCGGTTGTCAAGTGAAGTTGGGGGAACAAACAGACACACAAACACACACACACACACACACACACACACACACACACACACACACACACACATCATATATGCAACGGGCTTCTTTCAGTTTCTGTCTGCCAAATCCACTCACAAGGCTTGGTTGGCCCGAGGCTATAGTGGAAGATACTTGCCCAAGGTGCCATGCAGTGGGACTGAACCTGGAACCATGTGGTTAGTAAGCAAGCCTCTTACCACACAGCCACTCCTACACCATGTGGATGACTTTGTCAAATTGCAAGGCTAAGCCACTTGAATAGTGTGCAACTTGTGGTTTTGAACATCATGCTATGCTTTAAGTAAATGGATGCAACGCTTTTGTAAAATTTTAAATTATATTCTGATATAGAGAGCTTAGTGTTGATTACATAGTATTCAAAATAAATTGAAGGATTAAATTATCATTTTTTCGTTAGAAGCTTCTCATTGCAATTGTGCTATAGATTGATATCTGCTCGGTTGTGTGATGATATTTTAGCAGAATTTCAAAGGAATAATTATACATTCGTTATCAGTACCCTGCCAATATTGAGTAATTAAGGAGGAGAGACAATAGAATAGTAGTTAGTATATGAGCGGTATCATAAGGTATGAGTTACTTAGAAGGATAGTTAATGTGATAGGGGTGGTGGCTGGGAGTAAGAGTGTAACATGAGTTTATCAGTAATAGGCACACAGTCATTTAGTTGCAAACAAAGAAAACGGAAAAGGAGTGATGTAAAAAGAAGGTATTGGGTTGTCCGGAAAGTTCATGCCGATTTTTAAAGGAAAGAAAAAGGTCAATAAATACTTGCCATCACATTTTTAATCAACCAAATATGAACCAATTTGTTGCACAATGCATCTCCATCTTTCCTTTAACTTGAAAATACCTTCTTCCCTGAATTGAGGGGGTTTCATGGCAAAGAATTCATCAAGGAATTGAAATTTTTACCATTAAGACTATTCTGCAGAGACCTGAATATGTGGAAATCCGAAAGAGCTATATCTGGTGAATATGGAGGGTGAGGTAACACATCCCAGCTCAGCTGCGACAATATTTGTCTGGTTCCCAAAGCATCAAGTTCCGAAAATGAACTTTCTTATCTTCCATTTTAGAGGGTTACAGAATTAACACAGGTTATAGGAACATAAACCTTCTTCCACGAAAAGATAGCTTAAATTGTGCTCTAAATGGAGGTGTAGTCAAATCCTATTTTATGGACTCAACCATTTTCTAAAATAAGTCGAAAGGTAAGCTACTATAAATCAGCATGAACTTTCCGGATGACCTAATACATTTATGATGATATTGGGTAAATTATGCTGTGTTAATTTACAATTGACCATTGGGTCACTTTTTGTCATGGCTTTCAGAAATTCAAATAGCTAACTGTGCCTCATATTTTGCTGTTCATACACATGTACCCACACATTGTGTGTGTGTGTGAGTAAGAGAGGGAGAGACTAACTTTTGTACAATTCCCACAGTCTTCATTTACTAATATTACCCAGAGATATTGACCAAATACTGAGACTGTGGTAGAAGATACTTGTTCATTATACTGTGCAATGGAATTGAATCTGAATTTATGTGGTAACAAATTTCTCAGTCATGCAACCATATCTGCACCTATGCTAGAGGTCAATAATTTTTGATCAATAATAATGTTGAACAGATTATTTCTGCTTTCAAATAGATATATTCAGCAGTATGTTTACATACATACAATTGGATGTACTCAGTGCACGACAGTTATTTCACTCAGATTTTGACTCTTATTGTTAACTGTACCAAACTCCCGCTGCTACATATTCGCATGGGATTCTGTGCAGTCTGAGGTGGGCTACAATATAATATAAGAGCACATGAAGAGAATGTGTGTATTTGTGTATTTGCCTCAGTTTTGGCAGGACTTCCTATGGGCTGGATGCCATTCCAAATGCTTATATCCCTTTAGAGCAGTGATTCTCAACCATTTTTTACTTGTAGAATCATTTTATTCTGGTGGACCCTCTCACGTACACACCTAGCTATTCAATGCTTAAAAACTAATTTTATAGATACTTCTTTCAAAACTATTTTGTTTTCCTCACTTTAACTTGTGTAGGCTGGTTTATGTAAAATGTTAGAGATAGTTATATTTTGGGATGGTAATTTATTATTGTTCTTATTTAATTTTGTGTCCATTGTCCGAAATTCTTTTGTAACAAATCTGTGATCTCTTCAGCAACTCTTTCATCCACATGTTTTGTTTAGCCCATTGTGTTATCTCCACACATTGGACATAAAATAAAATAAGAACAATAAACAAGTGAAGAATAAATATATATGCATGTGTTTATTTGGCAAGAAAAAAAAAAAGACCATCCCAAAATATAGCAATATCTTGCTTCAACACACAATTTCACATCAAGAATCTTGCAAAACAAATTCATAAACGTTTGAGGAAGAAACTTAGCTTTTTCTTGTAGAAACAGCTGAACAGGTCTATAGAAAATTTTTTCCATGGACCCTTAAAATAATATTGAGGACCCAATTTACAATTTTGTGCATGTTGACTCTGCAAAAATCTTATATGGACAACCTCACTTCTCAGTTGAGAATAACTACTTTAGAGTGTGTACTGGGTGCTTTTTTTGTATCCATGACACTGGTACTAGAAAGGTCACTTTGTAAGGGGCAAGACTAAAGAACTGCCACATTTGATAAAAGAAATGAGAGAGGAGGAGGAGGATTTTAAGTGATGTGATGAAAGGGTTAATGAGGGGAACAGATTTATTGTTGTGAGGGTAGTGGTTGTGGGGAGGAGAGATGAGGGTGATTGAAGGGAGTATGTAGGAGGTGATCAAGTGCTATCCCATGTTAAGGGAGGTAAATATGGCCATAGGGTGAAGTGGGTGGGCCATAGGGTAGAGAATGAGGGAACGAGATGAGAACAAGGAGAGTCCAGAGAAGCTGTAGGGAAAAGGACATTACAAATATAAGGACTAAAGGATATGGTGGTAGTAGAGTGGGGGGAGAGATGAATGTTGAGATAGCAAAGCTGTGAGGAAAGAATGGTTAAAGATGGTGGGGGGGGGTAGAAAAGGTGAGTTGGGAAAGGGTGTTGGCAGGGCAGTACATTAAGGGAGAGAAGAACAGAGAGGAAGAGGGGGATGGAGATGGTGGGAAGCTGTGAGGAAGCATGGTGTGAGAAGAAAACCATGGAAATGGTGGGAGAGAGAGAGCAGAACAGAGTATGGATGCAAGATAAAGCATCCCAAGAGAAAAGGTAAAAAGTGAGTAATTGGTCAATGAATGAATGAATGAATACCACCTTTCTCTCTCTCTCTCTCTCTCTCTGCATTATAAGAGGCTATAGTAGAAGACACTTGCCCAAGGTGCCATGCAGTGGGACTGAACCCGGAACCATGTGGTTGGTAAGTAAGCTATATATGTGTGTCTCTGTTTGTTCTCCCGCCACCACCACCACTTGACAACTGGTGCCAATGTGTTTACTTCCCTGTAACCTTGCAGTTCAGCAAAAGACATCAATAGAATATGTACCAATCTTTAAAGAAAAGAAAAAAAAAATATGATGGTGGGGGTGCAATTCATAAGACTAAGACCTCTTCAAAGCAGTGCCCCAGCATGACCACAGTCTAATGACTGCAATGAGTAAAAGATAAAAGACAAAAATGATTAGTTTTTCTTTCCCTGTCTGCCCCACCCCTCTACACAATCCTTGATTTACTAATTTTAATAATTTCATTTTATTTACTTTCAATATTCTAAATTAGCTTTTAATACTCTAGTCATCTGATATAACTGCCTTTGGTGAAATAAGTTTCAGGTTTCCTGCTTCTGTGAAGATTTGTGTTTGAACATGTATTGTATGTTCAAAGAATCTTCTGACATATTTTTTGAGTTTTGAGGGTTTTTTTTTTTTTTTTTGTTTGATGCCATTTTCATAAACTTCGGTGTTAATATTTTTCCTAATGTTTCATTTTAGCTGCAAAAATACTTATGAAACACTTTTTTTTTGTTTGTTTTCCTTTCTTATTTTTTTATAATTCTTGAATTTTTTAGATGTGATTTCTTTTCCTTAAACCACTAATTTCTCTTAATCATTTTACCTCCTTTAAATTCTCTCTCTCTCCCTCTCTTTCCTTCTCTCTCACTTCCTCCCTCCTCTCTTCCTCACTCTTTCCTCCCTTACTTTCTCCACCCTCGCTCTCTCCACCCTCACTCTCTCCACCCTCGCTCTCTCCACCCTCGCTCTCTCCTCCCACGCTCTCTCCCCCGTCGCTTTCTTACTGTGTTTCTCAATCTGTCCCTCTCACTCCCTTTAACTCTTACTTTTTTCTCCTCTCATCTTATTCTCTCCACTTCTTTCTACATTAGTATTTAAATAATCTCTAAGTGTCTTTATTTCTCTCCAGTAAAAATTCTTGCTCCTACAATATGTTACCCTTAAAAATAGTAATTTAGTTGATTAAGTGACCCCAAGGAATTCTCATTTCAGCTTGTTTTATTAATGAAAGGAAATTAGTTCGATGTAGGCATAGCTGTGTGGTTAACAAGCCTGTTTCATAACCCTGGGATTCTTGGTTTGATTCCATTGTGTGTCTTGTACAATAGTCTGGAGGGGCCAGTATCTTGTGGGTGGGATTTGATAGAAACTATGCAGATATTTGTTTTGAAGGCAGCGAGCTGGCAGAAACGTTAGCACGCCGGGCGAAATGCTTAGTGGTATTTCGTCTGCCGCTACGTTCTGAGTTCAATTTCCGCCGAGGTTAACTTTGCCTTTCATCCTTTCGGGGTCAAATAAGTACCAGTTACGCACTGGGATCGATATAATCGACTTAATCCGTTTGTCTGTCCTTGTTTGTCCCCTCTGTGTTTAGCCCCTTGTGGGCAATAAAGAAATAAGAAATTTGTTTTCAGCATGAGTGTGTGTGTCTTTTGCCTTTGTATATTGGTGCAGAGTATAAACATCAATGACAAAAACCATTAAATCAGTGCACTTCAATAAAGTCCTTTGTGATAATTGTTCAGCACCAAATCCCATACATCCTTATCACTTGTCACCTCAATAAACATAATGATTCGATGATTGATCTATTGCAACCACTGATGCTATTCAACATCATCATCATCATTTGATGGCTGTTTTACATGCAGGCATGTGTTGGACAGTTTGACAGGAGCTGACCAGTAGAAGAGCTGTTCAGGCTCCATGTCTGTTTTGGCATGGTTTCTATGGCTTGATACCCTTCCTAATGCCAACCACTTTACAGTGTGTACTGGGTGCTATTACACAGTATTGGCATGGGTGCTTTTTATGTGGCACCAGCACCTATTAGTCACTAACTCCAATATTAAAGCAAAAGCCACCAACATGACCCTTCACTACCTCCATTATCTTCATACAATTCCAGGATTCCTTGTCAAGATGCTATGACTAGAGCATGCTGATTTTTATTTAGTGTTGCCAGAAATAGCAAGTAAACTTCCCTCATGTCACACCCTGACTACCACATAGTTATTAGAATGTTATCATTTACTGCTATTAGTTTTTGTTAAAAATAGCACCAAAATTTCCCTCATATTTTAGAAAAAGAAGGTTGTATTAAATAATATGCAGTCCTTGCATACATAGTATTTTTGAAAAAGATGGAATCATCATGGTTGGAATATCCTTGAACATAATTCTTCATCTTGTCCCATCCTTGGGTTAAACAGCATCAAGAGTGTTCAATCTGGCAACAACTTGCATGGATTATAATGAAAGCAGCTGCATTTCTTCAAATTGCATTCTTACCCTCTTAAAAATAAAAATAAAATATTGGGTAATGTATTCCTAGATATACTGCACCTGAAAAAGGAAAAAGAAATTGAATAGTCATAACTGGAATGTATTTTACCATAGTGCTTCTGAATCTGGTGTAAAGAACAATCCAGAAGATTTCAATTAATACTGATCTAGACTTTTGTATCATCATCAGCATAATCATTACTTTAATGTCCACTTTTCCATGCTTATATGGATTGGACGAAATTTGTTGAGGTAGATTTTACTACTACGATGCTCTTCCTGTCACCAACCCTCACCTGGTTCCAAGTATGGTAACGTTTCCCCTTGACAGGAAATAAAAGATTGGAAATGGACATTGTTTGTATGACTGAGACATTCATTTACAACTATTAGGTGATGTCAAAACCTGGAGACCCCAGTTCACACACACACACACTCACTCTCACACACATGAGGGGCTTCTTTCAGTTTCTGTCTGAAAAATCTACTCACAAGGCTTTGCTTGGTCTGGGGCTATAACTGACAACACTTGCTAAAGTGCCACACAGTAGAACTGAACCTGAAACAAAATGGTTGTAAATCAAGTTTCTTAATCATGCTTGTGCCTTTTAAAAATTTTTTCTGTTTTTCTAAAATAGTTTATGAAACTTGAATTTTTACTGCTCATATTACTTTTTAAGCTTAAAATTGCTGCAATTTTATATAAACCAATTTGTTTATAAACTTAAAAGCTCTATATTTCTATTTTTCAGAGCAAGAAGAAATAGAGGGTGATTCTGTGAAGAAATTGGTCTTAGAACCATTAGAAAGGTAATTCTTTTTAAAAATTAAAAAAAATTTTTTTTTACTGAAATGTTATGTTTACTGAGTCTTTGGAATCGACTGTATCCAAAAACTGATAATATTGATTTCTTTACAAGGCACTTGGCCAGTTCTACAAGCAAAGCAAATATAGATGACTGAGAAACTATTATATAACTAACTGCTGTTTATTTTATCAACTGCAAATAGAGTAAATGTCAAAAGTTGTTGCTGACCGTATTTAAACATCACTTCTTATCCCTTCTTTAAAATATTCTTAGTCTTTCAAATTCTTCAGTTACAATTCTATTCATATATAACATGTTAATGTATGTGTGAATTTTTACAGTTTGTATGTATGTATGTCATTATTCAGTTTTATTTCAAGATTTCTTGCCAAGGAGCCAGTTTCTAACCTAGATCCTAGGCTCTTTCCTTGGAATTTCAACATCTACAGAGCATTTTTGTATATATTTATGTATATGTGCAAATTTTTATGTTTTCTTTTATGTATGTATTCTCATGAATATAGCTGCATATCTAGACATGCTCATATATACTTAAATGATAAACTTTTGGAAAGTTTTACAGATTTTTACAGTTCCAGTGATGGCTTGTGTCTGTAGTTTTTGAATCAGTTTCTCCTTTCTGGTTTTGTATGTAGGAGTAAATATGTTGGTGTGCTTATCATCATTATTATCATTTGTTTAACACCCATTTTCCATGCTAGCATGTGTTGGATGGTTTGACTGAGATCTGGAGAGCCAGCAGCTGCACCAGGCTCCAATCTGATCTGGCAATATTTCTATAGCTGGATACCCTTCCTAACGCCAACCACTCTGAGAGTGTAGTGGGTGCTTTTTGCATACCAATGGCGTAGGCACCAGTCAGATGGGCCTGGCATTGATCACATTCGGATAGTGCTTTTTATGTGCCACTGGCATGGGGGGCCAGTCAGCAGGTACTGGCATCGGCCACATTCAGATTTTGTAGCTTTAAGTATATATATATACTTAAAGCGGCAAAATTTTTGCAAAACTGTTACTCGGTTTCATATTCTCATTTGTTATGATGAATACTGTATTCATCACAACTGTCAAATGATCAAGAGCATGAAACTCTGAGTAAGTTTTGTGAAAATTTTGTAGCTTTAATAAAAGCATATTACACTGCCATTGGTATTTGAGTACTATTTTTTCCATCTTGTTTTGCATTTATGTGCTTATTTGCGTGTGTGCATAGGTATATATATATATATATATATAAAATGGAGAAAACCACAGATTAACCAACACATCACTTGGACCAGATTTATAGCTTATTTTTTGATACAAAGCATGACATAACAAAATAGGTGACGTAACATATCTTACGGCTGTTACTGATCAGTTGCCAAAATGCAGTCTATACATAAATGCAGGAATAAAATTCTTCATCTTCATAGGGCATTCGAATTAAGGCAACAGATCATCAGAGTAAAAACAAGAGCATCAGGGGCTACAGGGTCAGTAGATAAGTCTTTTACCTACCGACCCTGTAGCTCCTGATGATAAATCATTTGCTCTTCAGTAATGGCTGTAAGATATGTTACATCGCCTATTTTGTTATGTAATGCTTTGTATTAAAAAATAACCTATAAATGTGGTCCAATAGATGTGTTGGTTAATCTGAGGTTTTCTCCATTTTCTAATTATTTGCATTGGTTCCTGATAAACTCTTGTTTATCCTGTTGTTATCTGCACTCTACATGTATGATGTGCCTGCTCACCAATGCCCAGGGATAATACAGCTAATGGATACCAATAGTATATATCGATATTTTATCCCTTAGTTGGTTGCTATAATTGCTAACTCTGTTTACACACATACACACACACATATAACTAAATTTCAAGAGAACAAATTTCAAAGGTCAGTCTTCATATTCATTCAATATATTCCAAAGCGTTGGAATACTCCACAGCATACATGGGTGCAGTCATATAAAAATTTATAAATATATAAAAATACATAAATGTACTTGAGAAGTTGTATGTCCATATTAAAATCAATGAGGATATTAAAATATGCAGATAGTGAATGTATTGCAGTAATCCAAATAGATGAGAAAGTTAGTATATATAGGCGCAGGAGTGGCTGTGTGGTAAGTAGCTTGCTAACCAACCACATGGTTCCGGGTTCAGTCCCACTGCGTGGCACCTTGGGCAAGTATCTTCTGCTATAGCCTCAGGCTGACCAAAGCCTTGTGAGTGGATTTGGTAGACGGAAACTGAAAGAAGCCCGTCGTATATGTGTATATGTATATATATGCGTGTGTGTGTTTGTGTGTCTGTGTTTGTCCCCCTAGCATTGCTTGACAACCGATGCTGGTGTGTTTACGTCCCTGTCACTTAGCGGTTCGGCAAAAGAGACCGATAGAATAAGTACTGGGCTTACAAAGAATAAGTCCCGGGGTCGATTTGCTCGACTAAAGGCGGTGCTCCAGCATGGCCGCAGTCAAATGACTGAAACAAGTAAAAGAGTAAATGAGTATAAAATGATTTTAAAAGGAATCTTGAGCAGGTGCAAAGTCTGATGGCCGTATCGAGAAGATATAGGTTGGTATGGGTGAGTTATATATATATATAAATGTATATTTATCATAATGAGATAAAAAAAAAAAACAAGGCTGTGTAGACTTTAGAACATTTATAAATAGGTCTTACAGCTGTTTCTAGGATATTTATTATATCCCTTCAACTGAGACGGTGTGAGAAAATGGTTAAGCAATAGTTAATTTAGATAAGATACGAAATAGAGAGTGAGGTGGAGGAATGAGAATAGATGTGAGATATGCATTTGTAGATCCATTATTTAGGCAGAATGGTATACCTATAAGATTCCAATACCTTATGAGCAAAATCCAATAGTATTTAAAATTGGTCATTCCAAGTATAGAGTTTATACACAGTGTTATTGAATCAAGTGTTTTATTTAAAGTGACATTTGAGTATAAGTGAGGAATTAGATAGGGATTAGTAGTTAAAATGTAGATTTATAAGGTTATTGGGATTACCTAAGGGGTATTGTGGAAATATACTTTATGGTCATTTAAGCATTTGGATTTGTGATAAAATTTGAATGTGTGAAAAAAGCAGTGGTTGCATGTGCTTAGTACCTCATTATGTTTATTTAGCAGTGCTGGAGAGTTGTGCTTTAATATGTGAAGTGCCTCCTTCAGGCAAAACTTGTAGGTTGACCGTTGACCTCGGTAGGGAAGCCAAGAGTCCAGTATGGACCATGACAGAGTATAGGGTATATTTGTATTTTGTATGTCGTTGGCGAGTGTTATAGATTTATCGTATCTAAAAGAATTGTCATGGCTGGCTAGAGAGTGACCATTGGTTTTGCACCTAGGCGACACATCAGACTCAAATGGATGGAGGCACATAAACTCTCTACAACTAAAAGGAATCTGACAAGTTGCTTATACAGCTAAGCATTTTATAGGTGCAAAACCAAGACAGATGTGTACATGCATGCATACACACACACACACACATACAATGACAGTTTAGGGAAGAGTTTACTTACATGATTTACTCAAGTAAGACAGAAGTTTGAAGCAAATGGAACTCTTAAGTGTCCAAATGTCTACAAAAAACGTTCCAGAAGACTAGACATCAACAAACCCCAAAATGCAAGGAAGTGTATAGGAATTATATTGCCAGAATTCAAGAAAATCTGTGTGGCAAGCATTTTGAAGTGTTGTCATTGAAAAAGTTGTATCCCAAGAATAGTCCACGCACTCAATGAAGATAAACTAGGCTGAAAAGTGTTTTGTGATTGGTAGTTAACAAGATGTGTAGAAGATGCACATTTTCCAAAACAGATTGTTTGGAATGATGAGGCTACATTTAAATTAAATGGTTCCATTAACCACCCCTTTTGTACCTGCTGTTAACTTGAGAATCTGTATATTATGAGGAAACATCATGTCAATTTAGCTCTGACAGTTTGTCATGACAAGCATGCAAGAGGATTTTGACAATGCAGAATTTTATTTCGAACAAGATAGGTCATTTCCATGCTACCCTATTAATGTTTAGGACCTATATTGATGAGATTTTACCAAATAGGTGAATTAGATGGAGAGGTTCTGTAGAATACTTTCTATTTTCTCTGTACTTCATACCACTAAACTTTTCTTAAGGTGATAATTAAACGATAAAAGTTTACAGTACAAAACTGACAACAGTGGATAAATTGAGGACAGCTATTGGATGAATATTCACTCAAATACCAAACAATGTTTCTTGATGTTTGCGATTCTGTTGCTTCATGCCATCAGCTGTACCTGGACGAGAATGGTCATTAGTTTGAAAACAGGCATTCATAAAAAAAAAATTAATTTCTATCTGTAGATTCTTCTAATTTTTGAAAATGAAATGTATTTTAATAAACACTGACTTTGTACTCATTCAAATATATGTATACATTTATGCCGGTGGCATGTGTAAAAAGATTCAAGCGAGGTTGTTGCCAGTACCACCTGACTGGCCCCCGTGCTGGTGGCATGTAAAAAGCACTCACTACACTCTCGGAGTGGTTGGCGTTAGGAAGGGCATCCAGCTGTAGAAACTCTGCCAGATCAAGATTGGAGCCTGGTGCAGCCATCTGGTTTGCTAGCCCTCAGTCAAATCGTCCAACCCATGCCAGCATGGAAAGTGGACGTTAAATGATGATGATGATGATGATGATTTTATACATTTTTTTGAGACACCCTTTGTGTGTTTGTGCATTATACGTGCATGCGTATACACATGCGCACGCACATGTATTCTACTGAATCGTTTCTTGGATGATTCTGAAAAGTACATGTGTATATAAACCTTCCACAGAAATAGATGTGTGGGTGTGCATTGTTCCACTGTTCTCTTAATGTGGTATTTTTTTTTGTGACGTGTTTAATATTAGTAATTATATTTTATGTATGCTAAATGATCAAACTTCAATTAATGCCTTTGCTGTATCATTTCGCTGAGTTCTAGTTCTGCACCATTTGTTGAGTTTATTTTATATATTTTCTAGAACAATATTTCCTTCTAGGATTTTAAATTGTTCAAGCAGCCATCTTTTCACCTGAAGCAGTTACTTCTTCTAATCAATATTTTCTCTGTTGGATCTCTGATAGATTTTGGTTTCACGCAACTACAATGTATATATATATATATATATATATATATATATATATAATATATATATATATATTTATGTATGTATATACTCAAATATACATACATGCATGTATGTGTGCATACATGCATGTACACACACAAACATGCACATACATGTGTGTGTGTATATATATATATATATATATATAATTTGTTTAAAGTGAAATGTATTACTCCTTTCCAAATACCAACACACAAATTCACTCCCTTCATCCAATCACGAATAGGAGGTGAACGTTCACATTTATATACGCTGGTTTAGCTTTGCGTGTTGCTTGTAAAAATAAAGAAGTAAAAATTTCTTCTTCAAATAAACTGGCTGCTCGTTCTAGCCTGCTGTTTAGAAATAGTGATTTCATAAAACATTATTGATTTCTATGTACAATGCTCAATAGCATTATCAACATCTCCCTCCTTTACTCTGTCGTTCTGTCATTCCAACACTCTGTCTGTCAATCAATCTCTGCCTTCCGAGGCACCGTCCCTGTGAATCCAAGCAACTCAGCTTTGCAACTCGCAAAGCAATGTAACATCTGTTTACAAAGAAATGAACCAACTAATATATCTAATAATAATTTTTTTCTAAAAAAAAAAAAAAATCAACCCCCTCCCCTCCCCCTCCCCCATCCACAAGCAGAATGGTCATTGGTCATGTGAAGACATATATTTGGATCACATCAGTTTCTCATATTGGATCAATGATTAGATTTCTAGGTCTGTTATTGTTCTTGTAACATTTTCGGAATCTAGGGGAACCACATGTGGAATATGTTGGTTTCTGTATTTCTGAAAATGTTGTCATGCACTACACTCTGCTAGGCTTCTGTCATGTTGATTATAAATGCACAAAGGTAAATCTCGTTTTCTCTTTCATTTGTATTGCAACTAATTACACACATGGTGTGTGTGTGTGTATGCTTATGTGTATATTTATGTATTTACATTTGTATATTTATATCTATTATATATATGTGTGTGTTTGTGTATATGTGCATGTGTATATATATATATATGTATATGTATATGTATTATATATGTATATGTATATGTATATATATAGTATATGTATATATATGTATATATATGTATATGTATATGTATATGTATATATATATGTATATATATAGTATATGTATATAATATGTATATGTATATATATATGTATGTGTATATATATATATGTATGTGTATATATATATGTATGTGTATATATGTATGTATGTGTATATATATATGTATATATGTATATATATATATGTATATATATATATGTATATATGTATATATACCCACATGTATGTAAATATATTTATATACATACACGTTTGTGTGTGTGTGTGTTGTATGTATGTATGTATATACACACACACACACACACACACACACACACACTCACACACAGATATGTGTATATATATATATATATGTATGTATAAAGACAGATAGATAAATATAGATATTTATTGTGTGTGTGTGTGTGTATGAATACATATAAAAATATATACACATATAAAGACATAAATAGATTGATAGATGGTTATATATGTATATACATATAAATGTGTATGATGTGCAACATGTCATTTGAGTTTTTCTTTTGTTGGTAAGACTGTATAAAACCCTTATCCTAAATGGCATTTAATCTGATTTTCCAACTCCCAAACCTGAGGAATTTGATATTCTTTCATAACCTATGAGGCTTGCTGTTGTTATAAGTGTTGTTGTTGTTGTTGTTAAGTAATTTATAAATACAATAGTGATCACTGTTCAGCTTTCACATTATCATCAACTACATTTATACACACACACACACACACACACACACATATACGTCTTCATATACATGCATGCACGCACACACTTGTGGATATGCACACATTTGTGTGTTCATCTGTACACATACTGATCCTATAGAATATACACATATGCATGTTTATACATTCACTATAATATATTACATAAGCACACATACTAACACATGCATGCTATCATGTGGTTCATGTATTCATGAATACACACACGGATACACATATACAAATACACACACACCACATACAAATACACACACTCACACACAGATACATATAACCACACATATAAAACCTCATATACATACACACAAATACATATACTTCTAAATACATATGAGTACATGGCCAAATACACAAATTTACTTATATGCTCGCACACACAAATTATGGTATCGTACATATATCTTCCACATTCATGGATCTGAATCTTTTCCTCATAATTTTCTCTGTCAAGTGACATTTTAAATAAATCAAGAAAATAATTAAACTGAAATAATTAACACCAAATCTGTCTAATGAACTTTGTAGTAGATGTAGGAAAAAGAAAGGGTGTATTCAATACATGTGTTTATTCAAAATCTAGCGTTAAATTCTTCTTTCATAATTTTGTTTATTTACACGCAAACACACACACACACACACACACGCATGCTTGCAAAGATGCAATTAATTATGGCCCTTTATATGTTTTGAATTCAAATCCTACTGAAGTAAACCTTCTGGTATCAATTAAACAGACATCGTCATCATCATCATCTCCACCACCACCACTATCATTATCATTGTCTTTATCCGTCATTATATTTTTATAATTATTTGTTGGTTGCTTAAATTATGCCAGTTTGTTAAATCTTAACATAGTGTCTATCTATCTATCTATCTGTATCTATCTATCTGTATCTATCTATCTGTATTTATCTATCTGTATCTATCTATCTATCTATCTATCTATCTATATATATATATATATATATCTATCTATGTGTATCTATCTATGTGTATCTATCTATGTGTATCTATCTATGTGTATCTATCTATCTGTATCTTTCTATCTGTATCTATCTATCTGTATCTATCTATCTGTATCTATCTATCTATCTATCTATCTATCTATCTATCTGTCTGTCTGTCTGTATCTATCTATCTGTATTTATCTATCTGTATCTATCTATCTATCTATCTATCTATGTGTATCAATCTATGTGTATCTATCTATCTGTATCTATCTATCTGTATCTTTCTATCTGTATCTATCTATCTGTATCTTTCTATCTGTATCTATCTTTCTATCTGTATCTATCTTTCTATCTGTATCTATCTATCTATCTTTCTATCTGTATCTATCTATCTATCTTTCTATCTGTATCTATCTATCTATCTATCTATCTATCTATCTATCTATCTATCTATCTATCTATCTATCTGTATCTATCTATCTGTCTGTCTGTCTATCTATCTATCTATCTATCTGTATCTTTCTATCTGTATCTATCTATCTATCTGTCTGTCTGTCTGTCTGTCTATCTATCTATCTATCTATCTATCTATCTATCTATCTGTCCCTCTCTTTATGTCTCTCTATCTGTCTATCTAGCTGTGTATATGAATATATTTTGTAGACAAACAGATTGATAGATAAATAGATAGATGGACACACACACACACACACATAAGCATTTATTTGCAAACAACAAAGTATATATCAAATTTGGCAAACTGACAGAAAGCAATTCTTGCTTTTGACTATGAATTCTTGAGTTCCAAGCTAAAGCTTCACTGGATCCAATTTAATTTTCATCTTTCCATGGAAAATATAAAAAAAGTGCCAGTAAAAAATCCTGGGGCAGTCCAATATAACCAACTATATTAGTACTCACCACACCTTATGCAACTGTTAGACATTGTTATTTTGGTAAGGAAAAAAAGAAATTGTTTTTCTGGAAAATATAATGTCCAAAATATAAAATATTCATCTCTTTGTCCTCAGGGAAAAATGTATTTCTCTCTGTAAACTTTTGGTATTTATAATTTGCCGGCACTGCAGACCATCAACAGTTTTGTTCAGTTCTGTGGTTTCACTATAAAATATTCACAAAGATGTAGAATAACTGATATTTTATGGCTGGCTGCTTCTGGACATTCATTGTTTTCAGACTTCAAAAATCCACTGGGATCTCAATTGTATCTTTGTGTTCCTTCAAAGTTGTTATTTTAACCAATCCACAAGAGACAACCACTTCCGGTTCTATCATAGAAAACTGCTGGTATTGGAGTGGTTATGTTTTAATTAAAATCTTCCACCATTCATGTAAAACATTCCATGTTCTAACATCAGCTGAATGTAAAATTAATTAGTAAACCAATTATGTTTCACATTATTTAAAGTAAAAAATTAATTAGCTTACTAACTCTCTCCAAATTCCTTAATTATAAAATTTATTGAAACATAAGCAGCACATTCTGTTAGAAAGTAGGTCATGATATGTTTGAGTTAATACCAGTAATATACTTGGATTCAATTTTATCAATTAATAGTGTCTTAATACCTTGTCAAAATTATTTGTGTAAATTACAGCCAAATTATGAAGAATTATTTGTAAATTCTGTTTCTGTGTCACTATCTGAAGTTGTAATTTAATCTTAGAATGATGCTATAGCTATTACATGATAATTTTGACATTATTTTTGATATGAAGTTATATATGACATAATAATAATAATAATAATAATAATAATAATAATGATGTTATGATGTTATTAATGACATAGAATTTTATGATACAATTCTTTTATGGTACAGATATAATGTTGTTATATATGATATAATGTTGTATGATGTTATGATAGCTCTATATGATATAATAATCTTATGACATTGTACATGATAATCTTATGACATTATCAATTACAGATTAATATTACAATGTTATATATGGTACAATAAGATTATGGTACTATATATATATATATATATATATATATATATATAATCAATAAATAATGTAATATGTTAGGTTATATACGAAATATTCATCTGATGAAACTGTGTGTTTGATCTTTATACTGTACTTGAAATACACACAACCATGCTACTTAAGTTATAGTAAGCAGTTATTTGCACTCTATGCAGAGTGCAAATATAAGTTGCTTCCATTTCCATGAAACTTAAGTAGCATGTTTGTATGTCTTAAGTACCACATAAAGATCATTTCTTTTTGTATCAGAGGTATAGCTGAATGTTCACACGGTGTTTGTATGTGTATATTAGATTTGTTTTTGACATAATAATAATATACCACACAAGGTGTGTTTATTTCTCTCTGAATAGAAATGTGAATTTGATTTAAACATCTCTTGAGTTGGAAAAGCTGCTATCGTTTTATTTTTTCTTTCAATCTGAATTTAAGATAGAAAATTTTAAGCTTAATTGGCTGTCTTTTTAGTCTCATAAATTTTAGGTAAGAATGCTGAGTAAGTTTGGCATAATTTAGTATTGGTGAGGATTCTTGAAGGTCAGTGGTTGCAAGAAAGGAATTTGAGAAGAGACGGGGGCTGGTTGTAAGGTGGAAGGATTGGGTTAATGTTTTGGTAGAACCTCATGGAGAAGAGACATTTATAGCAGAGACTGGAGAAAAGCAACCTTTGCTGTATACAATGGTAAACATTATGATATGGTATGCACTTACTTTCATACCATTCTGCATTCGCACACACACACACAAACTATGATGTATGTTCGGATGAGTTATGTAGTGACAAAAATGTGTTTTACTACACAATCTTAAAATGATTTAATACTAATCTCCAGTAGAAATCTAAATTATTCTAAAAACGCTAGATATCTGAAATTATTTTAAGGGTTTTAGACATAACTTAATATTGTATTGTAATCTTCATTATATATCTGCTTGAATTATTATTATTATTATTGTTGTTGTTGTTGTTAGTGTTATTGCTATTATTATTATTATTTAGGCAGTGAGCTAACAGAATCGTTAGCACGCCAGGCAAAATGTTTAGCTGTGTTTTACCCATATTTACGATCTGAGTTCTGCTGAGGCCCACTTTGCTTTTCATCCTTTTGGGGTTGATAAAACAAGTACCAGTTGCGTACTGGGGTCGATGTAATTGACTTTCTCCCTCCCCCAAATTTCAAGCCTTGTGCCTATAGTAGAAAGAATCATTGCTATTATTGTTGAGGGGGGTGAGCTGGCAGAATTGTTTGCACGCTTGATGAAATGCTTAGCAGTATTTCACCTATCGCTACATCCTGAATTCAAATTCCTCTGAGGTCGACTTTACTTTTCATCCTTTCGGGGTCAATTGGCTATCCCCACTTCCCCAAATTTCAGGCCTTGTGCCTATAAAAGAAAGGATTATTATTGTTATTATTCAAGCTGACAGAATCATTGCTATCTTTGCATTCTGAGTTCAAATACTGCCGAGGATGTCTTGCATCCCTTTGGGATTGATAAATACCAGTGAAACACCAAGATTGTTGTAACTGACTTGCACCTTCCCTGAATTTGTACACCTTGTATCTTTAATTTGAAATTATTATAATAATAATAATAATTATTATTATTATTATTATTATTATTATCATCAGGGTGCCTGGCAAGATGGCAGAATCATTAGCACACTGAACGAAATGCTTAGCGGTATTTCACCCATCGCTACATTCTGAATTCAAATTTTGTTTAAGTTGACTTTGCCTTTCATCCTTTCATCAATAAAATAAGTACCAGTTGAACACTGGGGTTGATGTAATTGACTCACCCCCACCTCCCCCAAGCTGCTCTTGTGGCAAAAATTTGAAATAATAATAATTATTATTATTATTATTAAGGTGGCGAGCTGGCAGGATTGTTAGCACACTGGGCAATATGCTTAGTGGTATTTCGTCTATCACTACATTCTAAATTCAAATTCCGTTGAGGTTAACTTTGCCTTTCATCCTTTCAGGGTAGATAAATTAAGTACCAATTGTATACTAGGGTCAATCTAATTGACTGCCCCCTCCCCCCAAATTTCAGGCCTTGTGCCTATAGTAGAAAGGATTACTACTACTACTACTACTACTACTACTACTACTACTACTACTACTACTACTACTACTACTACTACATGTCCAAATCATAATTATATTAGAAATAAATTATCGATAAAAAAGAAACTCTTCCTCTCAGATTTTGTGCAGAAATAGCAACCAAATTACACAAACCACAGCTTGCAGTTTTTAATGAAAACATGTATTGTAGGTGCAGGTGTGGCCCTGTGGTAAGAAGTTTGCGTCCCAGCCGCATGGTTCTGGGTTCAGTCCCACTACATGGTACCTTGGGCAAGTGACTTCTACAGTAGCCTTGGGCCAACCAAAACTTTGTGAATGGATTTGGTAGACAGAAACTGAGAGAAACCTCTGTACATGTGTCTGTGTTTGTGTTTGTCCCTCACCACTGCTTCATGCTGGTTTGTTTACATCTCTGTAACATAGTCTGGCAAAAGACACTGATAGAATAACTAACAGGCCTTAAAAAATAAGTCCTGGACTTAATTCATTCAACTAAAATTTCCTCAAGGTGGTGCCCCAGCATGGCCATAGTTTAATGACTGAAACAAGTAAAAGATATGATGTTGAATCATAAATTCTTAGATACCCTAAAATGATGGAATGGTCATGAGTAGGAACTCTTTGGTCATAGACCTATTCAATCAGGTTTAAACAACAACCACTTTTAGGTATTTCAGTAACTGTATGCTACCTAGTTGTAATGATTTTTTGATATGTAACATTAGTAGTGGGTAGCAATTTTCTTCACTACTTCAGGGAGTGACGACCCTGCCTGACACGAGTCCCGGGCTCAGCTGGCTCCAGCTGATAGTACCTGGCATGGGCCCTTATCCAGGGTTATGGAAATGAGACAACCTTCAGAGAAATCCGGAGTGGAGCCCCGTAGGTGGTTCAGTGTTCGACTCGACACTCTTCCGGCAGCTCCTGCAACCAAGCTGGGAGAGGAATCGTGACGATTGGGATACCCAGGATTTTCTTACATCTAGCCCAGGCCTGCACAAAACTGGAGAGGAAACGAAATGTAAAAACCAGACTGGATTAGTTTATGCATAACTCCATTGTCTCCCGAGATAAAAGGATGCCAACAACAACAACATGAATGAAAAATGGTTTGGGGAGAAATTAGAATTAATGAGGAAATTACATAATTCTGTAAAACTATTTAATCCCCTAATATGTAGTTAAAGTTCATTGCCTTACTGTTTCAATTAAGTTGCAGAACAGTCAAGCTTTCAGACTAGGGGTTATTTCCGTGAGGAACTGCTACCCCAGGTAATAATGATGTTTATAATAATAATAATAATAATAATAATAATAAAACCAATAATTCTTTCTACTATTGGCACAGGGCCTGAATTTTTGGAGGAAGGGAGCTAGTCAATTACACCAACCCAGTGCTCAAATGGTACTTATTTTATTAACCCTGAAAGGATGAAAGTCAGTCAATCTCAGCAGAACTTGAACTCAGAATGTAAAGAAAAAAAGAATGCTTAGCATTTTATCCAACATCCTAACGTTTCTGCCAGCTCATTACCTTAACAACAACAACAACAACAATAATAATAATAATAATAATAATAATAATAATAATAATAAATATAAGGGTTATAGAAAAAATAGCAAAGTACCAGGACCTAGCCATTAAATGAAAAGTGCAGGTAAAATGTATCCCAGTAGTTATAGGTGCATTACGAACTATCCCTAAAGATTTGTTATAGATGGATAGAGAAAATAAGCATTAAACCTAATTTAGTACAGATCCAGAAAAAATGTTATTAGGGACAGCTATGATACTTAGGAGGGTTCTTGGCATTTAAAGTTACTTGTAACTCAATGTTAGGAATTTTTCTTTTCCAACAGCGTAATCTCTTGTGTGCATATGAATAATAATATAATGATAATGGTTTCAAATTTTTGGCATGAAGCCAGTAATTTTAGATGGAGTTTAGTCTTCATCTTGCAAGCTATCTGGTGACCTCAGCAATGCTGGTGCTACATAAAATACACCCATTTTGTTTTGTATAATAGTTGGTATTCAGAAGGGTATCCAGACAATATATGTATATATATATATATATATGTGTATGTGTGTATATATATATATATATATATATATATACCAGAACATCAAGGATACATTCAGGGTTGTGTTACAAAAATAGAATCCAATATATGGAAGTCGGAAGTGGATACAATAATTTCATTTTTATGAGAAACAATTATTAAAAGAGGTGAATAGGTGAGTAAATAAGTTGATATTTGAAGTGAAGTGAGAGATTTCTTCTGTAATTTCTTCTTGAAATCTTCCATTAACAATTGGGTAATAATTAGAATTTGATTAAGATTTTAATTAAGATAGTAGCCAGTTAAATACAATCAGTTTAGAGATGATATGGTAACAGGGAATCAGCAGCAGTCTTTGGTGAAGCATTATTAAAAGTTTGAGGTAATCTTACTGTGTTTTCTGTTAGGGTTAATTAATTCTTTGACAAATTAATTCCATGATCAAAATTACTCCAGCTGTGATTACTGCCAATAGTTTTCAGAAACAGTGTATCTAGGATTAAATAACAACAACAACAATAATAATAATAATAATAATAATAATTTCGAATTTTGGCACAAGGTGAGTGATTTCGGGGAAGGGGCTTAGTTGTTTACACTGATCCCAGTGCTTGACTGGTACTTATTTTATCAACTCCAGAAGGAGGAAAGGTGAAGTCGACCCTGGCAGAATTTGAACCCAGAATGTAAAGATCAATGAAATGCTGCTAAGCATTTTTTCCCTGTTTACTAACAGTTTTGCCAACTCACCACCATAATAATAATAATAATAGTAATAATAATAATGAGCATATTGGATGCAATGTTCAGGTGCTCTACAACTTATCAGAAAAGAGTATAAGAGGAGAAAGAAGCAGACTGGTGAAAAAATTCAGCAATGAATGCTTGAAGTATATACACAGTGCACAGAATAAAACGCAAAAATAGAGAAAAATGAGTTGCAAAAGATCCATAGAGAAGGATAAGTTAGTAGGCATGCCTGTGGTTTACTCTTTTACTTGTTTCAGTCATTTGATTGTGGCCATGCTGGAGCACCACCTTAAATTGAGCAAATCGACCCCAGGATTTATTCTTTGTAAGCCTAGTACTTATTCTATTGGTCTCTTTTGCCGAACCGCTAAGTTACGGGGACGTAAACACACTAGCATCGGTTGTCAAGTGATGTTGGGGGGACAAACACAGACACACAAACATATACATACACATATATATACATATACATATATATGACGGGCTTCTTTCAGTTTCCGTCTACCAAATCCACTCACAAGGCTTTTGTCGGCCTGAGGCTATAGAAGAAGACACTTGCCCAAGGTGCCATGCAGTGGGACTGAACCTGGAACCATGTGGTTCGTTAGCAAGTTACTTACCACACAGCCACTCCTACGCCTGTGGTAGGTTAGTAGTGTTCGTGAATTTTGAGAAACCTGGAATTTTTTTAAGAATGTAATGTCTTGACAGTTAACAGTTGATATACATAGTTTATTCCATACTTCAACAATTGTGAACAACAAAATAATGTTTCTGAAAGTCATGATTTCTGCACTGTATTTTTGATTTTTTGTAAGCATGTCCACAAGTGATAAAGGTATTGAATTCAAAAGGGTGGCCAAAGTTGTTCTTGGAAATACACTGGATAATTTTGTGGATTATTTAATGTATTATGCCCTGTGAAGGCACATGGCTCAGTGGTTAGAGTGTCAAGCTTACGATCGCAAGGTTGTGAGTTCGAATCCCAGACCAGGCCGTGTGTTGTGTTCTTGAGCAAGACACTTTATTTCACATTGCTCCAGTTCACTCATCTGTAGAAATGAGTTGCAACACCACAGGTGCCAAGCTGTATCGGCCCCTTTGCCTTTCCCTTGGATAGCACTGGTGACATGGAGAGGGGAGGTTGGTATGCGTGTTCGACTGCTGGTCTTCCATAAATAACCTTGCCCGGACTTGTGCCTGGGAGGGTAACTTTCTAGTTGCAACCCCATGGTAAGTCATGACCGAAGGGGGTCCCAGCAACACCCTATTGAAGTAAACCTATGGGATGTGAATTAAGAGAGATATGTAACTGCTATATCTAACAAGTTAAGTGATCTTGCAGTGGTTCCATATGTTCTTTTTAGTCACAATGAAAATTGTTGGAAACAAAATTTACAAAAAAATACTTTTTTTTTTTTTAGTTAAAGGAATGGTTTGCATTTATTCTGAGATCTAACCATGTCTATATTAGTAGAATTAGTAATTCAACTTTATAATAAATGTGATATTGCATAATTTGAATAAATATATTATAAATATATTTGTTTTATATCCTTTTATGATCTGAATTTTAATATCACACAGGTTGACTTTGCATTTTATTCTTCCAAAGTAGATAAAATAAACAACTGGTTAAATATTGGGGTGACAGATACAATTAGCTATAACTCTTTGAAGGTGATGCTCCAGTATGGCCAATGAGCAGTGACAAAAGCCTGTAAGATTGTATATATATTTTTAAAAAAAATTAAAACTGAAGCTGAGAGTTCCTTGTGACTCAAGTTTCATGTCATTGCAATCACCAGGCAAAACCAACATACATATATACACAAAATATATACATATATATGCATGGATATATATGTACACACACACACGCACATGTGAATGTATATAATTATTATTATTATAAAGACAGTGAGGTGGCAGAATTGTAAGCCCAGCCAGGCAAAATGCTTAGCGGTATTTCATCTGTCCCTACATTCTGAGTTCAAATTCTGCCATGATCAGCTTTGCCTTTTATCCTTTCAGGCTCAATAAATTAAGTACCAGTGAAACACTGGGGGCAATGTAATCAACTAGTCCCCTTCCCCACAAATTCTAGACCTTGAAGCCTTTTCCATGCCAGTATGGAAAGCAGACGTTAAATGATGATGATTATGTATATATATATATATACACATGCACACACATACATACACGCACACAATTATACATACATATATATACACACACACACATGCACGTACAAGCACACATGCACACATACACTAAGTTAAGCACAGTTACTCGTGACACAACCAAACTCCATGCATACACACAAAAACACATACATACACACACACATACTACAAACAAAACACACTCACGATACATATACATACACGCACACACACACACATACCTCTTTGTTTTTGACCTTCGATTGGACCCTAAACACCACTCCTTAATTCTTACTACTAGCCTGCTAGCCAGTTGTTCGCCATACACACACACACACACACACACATGTCATCATTACACGCACACACACACACACACAAGGGAATTACTACACCCACACACATTCCCCCTCTCACTTTCTTTACCATACAGTCTTTGATATAGCTCTCCTGTCTTTTAAAAAACATTATTCTTCTACTTTTACTACTTCCGTATTTTAGTATGTGACCTCGTCTGTATCACTAGCGATTTTTTTCCCCTGTCTTCCCTTCTCGTGATCTTTCCTTCTCCTATGTTTCCGACGAAGAGCTCCGCTCGAAACGTCAAACCCTCCTTCTTCCCTTCTTTCCTGAGCGTCCAATAATACTTTATTTGTTCCACGTCCTTGCGTTGTTGTTTTTTTGTTTTTGCTTTCTTGTTTGGATTAACTTTATATATATATATATAGTTCAAAATTAAAGAAAACAAACTATATATATATATATATATATATATATATATAGTTCAAATTTACAGAAAACAAAAGATGAAGACCTGTATACATACATATGAATATATATATATATACGTACTTATATAATCACATATGTGAGCACGCGCACACACACACATATAGGCTACTGATCAAATGAAGTATGGCAGATGGTTGAGATATGTAATGAAAGTTCAATGATTGGAAACTGACGTTCCCATCTCCATCTCCCCACCCCCCCTCCTCCTAACAACCCTTTCTTTGCATCAGTTCAAATCAAGAATGAGTGAATGAATATATCGGTCGATATTTTTCCTTATTTGTTTTTCCAATTATTATTATCATTATTAATAATAATTATATCATCATCATCATCATCAATCACCATTTTACCCCCTTCCTCCAGCTTATTACTATTTTTATTGTTGCTGTTGTTGTTGTTGTTGTTGTTTCATCGATGGACAGAACAGAAATAGATTTCTTACTACAGTAATTTTCAATTAGCTTATGCTGTACTTCAACATTCTAGTGTCGTACTCTTCCCCTAACTCTGAAAAAATGGGTCGTCATTATGATGCTGACCGTTTTTTTTTTTGTTGGTTTTTTTTTATACTTTATTAATTGGCTATTTGCCAATTGTTAATGCAATGGAGTTAGGAAGCAATATGGTAAATGCAGTCGACTGGAGTTTGCCTAGTTACAAACCTAATGGCTATCTTATTGACTTAGCATGTTCTCTCTTTGCTCTCTCTCTCTCTCTCTCTCTTTCACCTGTTTCAGTCATTTGACTGCAGCCATGCTGGAGCACCACCTTTAGTTGAGCAAATCAACTCCAGGACTTATTCTTTGTAAGCCTAGTACTTATTCTGTCGGTCTCTTTTGCCGAACTGCTAAGTTATGGTGATGTAAATACACCAGCATCAAGCAATGATGGGGGGACAAACACATACATACACACACACACATACATATACACATATGTGCCGGTGGCACGTAAACAGCACCATCCGTTCGTGGCCATTGCCAGCCTCGCCTGTCCTCCGTGCCGGTGGCACGTAAAAAGCACCATCCGTCCGTGACCATTTGCCAGCTCCATCTGGCACCTGTGCAGGTGGCACGTAAAAAGCACCCACTACACTCATGGAGTGGTTGGCGTTAGGAAGGGCATCCAGCCGTAGAAACACTGCCAGATCAGACTGGGCCTGATGCAGCCTTCTGGCTTCACAGACCCCAGTTGAACCATCCAACCCATGCTAGCATGGAAAGTGGACGCTAAATGATGATGATGATGATATATACGATGGGTTTCTTTCATCCAACTTTCACAACCACCATACTATTCACATTAAAGTGGTTCGTTAAATGAACTGAGGAAGTATATAGCCCCCCTCTTGTCCTGTCTTACCTATGACTGTTCAACCTCTCCGGTGTTGGTGCCACAAGTAAAATGCACTCAGTACACACTGTAAAGTAGTTGGCATGACAAAGGGCGTCCATCTGTAGATGCTAACCCAAATTACATGAAAATCCAGTTTTAAATATGTTCTCATCCAACTGGAGCCAGCATGGAAAAAAGACATTAATCAACCAAATACAACAAAAACACACACACACACATACTCTACTACAAAGTTTCCATCTAACAAATTCCTTTCTCAAGGCATTGGTCAACTTAAGGCCATTGTAGAAGATAGTTGTGAAAGGTAGCACAATGGTGCAATTGAACCTAAAACCTTGTGGTTATGAAGCAGATATCTCATCTTACCACACAACCATCCCTGTGTCCTTAAATTCTTTTAAATTCTGAGTTCAAATCCTTCTGAAGTAGACTTTACTATTAGGATCCACTCATTTTACCATTCTGTCATCATCAAGGGGGCAAGCTGGCAAAGTCGTTAACATACTAGGCAAAATACTTAACAGTATTTTGTCCAATGCTATGTCCTGAGTTTGAATTTCGCTGAGGTTCACTTTGCACTTCATCGTTTTGGGGTTGATAAAATAAGTACCAGTTGAGACTGGGGCCGATGTAATCGACTTACCCACTTCCCCCGAAATTTCTGACCTTGTGCCTATAGTAGAAAGGATTATCATCATCATCATTCATATAATGTCCTTATTATATAAGGACTGCATCATGCGCCAGTGTCTGCTATGGAATGGTTTCTATGTGTTTTCCTTTCCTAATGCCAAATGCTTTGCAGAGTGAACTGGATGTTGTTGTTTTTTTTTTGTTTTTCATGCTTGAAAGACCATGAAACCTAAGGCAAATAAGGGGTAGGATTCAGCTTTACAGCAATGAGGAGTTTAAATTATGGGAGAAGGGAATTACTCTTTTACTTGTTTCAGTCATTTGACTGTTACCATGCTGGAGCACCGCCTTTAGTCAAGCAAATCGATCCCAGGACTTATTCTTTGTAAGCCTAATATTTATTCTATCGGTTTCTTTTGCTGAACTGCTAAGTTACGGGGACATAAACACACCAACATTGATTGTCAAGCGATGTTGGGGAGACAAACACAGACACACAAACATATACACACACATACATATATATATATACATATATATGATGGGCTTCTTTCAGTTTCCGTCTACCAAATCCACTCACAAGGCTTTGGTCAGCCCGAGGCTATAGTAGAAGACACTTGCCCAAGGTACCACACAGTGGGACTGAACCCAGAACCATGTGGTTCGTAATCAGGTTGCTTACCACACAGCCATTCCTACGCCTATTAAATTTGCTCTGAACATGATGGAAGTTTTGTCTCAATCAGCTCCTCGTCACCCTCTTCTTCTGCATTTTCCTTTCACCGATTCTTATTCTTCCTCTTTCTTCTCTTGTTGTTGTCCTTCCTTTCCCTCTTCTTCATCTTCCTTACCTTTTTCTCCTTTCTCCTCTTTTCCTTCCCTTATTCTCCACCTTCTCCTACTCCTCCTCTTCTTCTAATTTTATGGCTCTGTGCCAGTTTAAGAGACCCTTATTTACTTCCAGCAACTGCATTAAATCCAATTCTTCTTTATTACAAGTATTTAACAACCAAACAACACTAAATTAATGCTGCCAACTGAAGAGAATATATTTTACTGGGGTGAATGACACAACCCCCACAAAGACTGGAAACATCTGTTACTTTCATCATTTGGCTCTCTATGCCAGTTCCACTCTTTTACATGACTAGTTCCACTCTTCTTACAACTGTTGTACAAACATTTCAGTCAACTAATTGTATTGGTGTTATTTCTCTTCCTTGTTGATCTTTAAAATTTCAAACACCTCTTGAGGGAATCGTTGCCTATTAATAGCAAGGACAATCTCTATCACAAAATGTTTTTTTACCACACTACATCACGTGTATAAGATCCTGTCTTACATTTGTAGTTTTAATACTCTGAGCCCCACCCCATCTCGAGTATTTACCACATGACCATATTATTGGTATTATTTCTATTTAATATGACTTCACTGTGTTACTTAGCAATGTTCTTTTCTTATGTTTTGTTATGTCACAAGTTATCACGAAAGAGATACGGTGCTACACATACATACACAGTATTATATACACACAATATCACACACACACACACACACACACAGTATTATATATGAACAGTATCGCACACACATTCACAATATCACATACATTCACAGTATCTCTTTCTCGCATACTCTTTACTCTTTTACTTGTTTCAGTCATTTGACTGTGGAGCACCGCCTTTAGTCGAGCACATCGACTCCAGGACTTATTCTTTGTACTTTGGTCTCTTTTGCCGAACTGCTAAGTTACGGGATATAAACATGCCAGTATCGGTTGTCAAGCGATGTTTGCGGGGGGGACAAACACAGACACGCAAACATATACACACACGTACATACATACATATATAACAAAATAATAAATAAACATATGCATATATACATACATATATGTACGTACCTACATCCATAAGTATATATACATGCATATATAGGTACAGGACACCAAAAAAACGTCAAACACAATGAGAAACGAAAACATAAAAACAGTACCATGGAAACGGATATTCTTTTAAACAACGAAAAAACAGGGTACAAGACATACAACACAAGGAAATATATATACACACACGCACACATATGATAAGCTTCTTTCAGTTTCTGTCTACCAAATCCACTCACAAGGCTTTGATTGGCCCGAGGCTATAGTGGAAGACACTTGCCCAAGGTGCCACGCAGCAGGATTGAACCCGGAACCATGTAGTTTGTAAGCAAACTCCTACGCCACTTCTACACAAACACAGAAACACACATATACATCATCATCATCGTTTAACGTCCATTCTCCATGCTAGCATGGGTTGGACGGTTCGACCGGGGATCTGGGAAGCCAGAAGGCTGCACCAGGCTCCAGTCTTATCTGGCAATGTTTCTACAGCTGGATGCCCTTCTTAACGCCAACCACTCCGTGAGTGTAGTGGGTGCTTTTTACATGCCACCTGCACAGGTGCCAGGCGAGGCTGGCAACGGCCACGGTCAGATTGGTGTATTTTATGTGCCACCAGCACGGAAGCCAGTCGAGGCGGCGCTGGCATCGGCCACGAGTCGGAGAGTGCTTTTTACGTACCACCAGACCAGGGATATATATATATATATATATTTATACATATATACGACAGGATTTCAGTTTCCGTTTACCAAATCCGCTCACAGGGCTTTGGTTGGCCCAAGGCTATAGTAGAAGACACTTGCCCAAGTGCCACGCAGTGGGACTGAACCTGGAACCATGTGGTTTGTAAGCAAGCTACTTACCACACAGCCACTCCTACACCTATGACAACTGTTCTCAGGTTGAAATGGTATCAGAAGGAGAGCAGCAGTATGACCAAAATCATAGAATTTTGGAAGATCAAGGAATTTAAGTGTAATAAGTTTCACAGTTTTAATGATAATCCACTTGAGATAATCTCTGCATTCACTAGGCATTGGGATTTGAAACTATTTTATAACAAGCACCAAGTAAATCAATGAGGGAGCTTTTACATGTTTACCAATCTGGCTAGAAATAACAGCCAAATCTTCCTCACATACTATTGTCTTAGAAAAGTACAAACATTGGATAATGTGATCTTGAATTCCTTGTCCTTAGGGGTAAAAAATGGAATGGTTATGGTTGGAATGTCTTCATCATAAGTCTACATGACTTAGGACTAAACAACTCCCTGTGTTAATTGATCTGCTAAAAGTAGCAGTCAAACCCCCCTCAAATTACACCCAATGTCTATACGAAAAATGGAAGGACACCAGACTTCTGGATATTAAAAATAAATGTGGGATAGTTGTGGTTGGGACATCTTTGATCATAGGTGTGCTGAATCAAAGCTGGCCTAGGGCTTAAACAGCAACAACACTAATTTTTTTTTTTATGTCGTTTCTTTAACTTCCACTGCTGATAGGCAGCTACGGGTACATGGTTGCTAGACCTATGAGAAAAGCACTAAATATTCTTAAAATAGCATATATTCTGCATTACTTTGAAGGATTTTTTGCATTTTGTACTAATGCAGGCATATAAGTAATTTATCAATTATAATAATAAAAATTATTTACATGTTTTTAAGTTACGAAACAATTTGTTGTGATACTAGAATTTTCTTATTGTTAAATGAAATTTTATCAAACCATTTCTCTGTCATTTCTAACTTACATACTCCTTATGACTTGAATATTTCTATTGAAATATACTGCCTTTGTTTTAATAAATTTTGAAAAATTATGAAGAATTTAGTAAAATAATTTTGTCATAATTAAGCTAAAGTTTGGAAGATTTTAATTTAGATCACTTTAGAATGTATTTTGTGTCATAAAACCAGGGGTGGTCTCAGGTGGTGCTTCATTATTGGTACTCTGTCAGTTACAACGAAGAAAGTTCCAGTTAACATGCAAGTGGCTCAGCAGACACATGTACCCTTAGCGTAGTTTTCAGGGAGATTCAGCATGACTCAGAATGTGACACGGCTGGCCCTTTTAATTACAGGTATAACTCATGTTTGCCAGGTGAGTGGGCTGGAGCAATGTGAAATAAAGTGTCTTGCACATGGACACAATGCATCTGCTGGGAATTGAACTCATGACCTTACAATCATGATCCAAATACCTTACTCATTAAACCACATGCCTTCACAGTGGGTTATTATCAAAACAGTTAAGACAGTGTACCTTGAACCACATTATTGTTTTCTACCCCTCAGCCTTCGTCTATGAACTTAAGGTGTTTAAGATGATTAGAGGAGGAGCTTTTGGCTGCTATTTCTCATAAGTCGAACAACCATGCACAGTAATGTATATTTATGAGCAAGTCCTAGGTATATAATGTCTTGATAAAAGACACGGTTGTTTGGGCTGGAATGTTCAGTTATGACTGATGTAAGACTAAGCAACAACAATGTTTAAATGCTGAACTAATTAGTTTCCTCGTTATGTGTATAATGTATATCTTAATGTAATTAATTCTATTCTATATTATTAATACCTAAGGTAGAGAAAAGGGTTAGGGTCAGGGGAATAATTGCTTCATCATATGACCTCCTCCACCTCCTCCTCCTCCTCCTCCTCCAGCTTATGCATTTAAATTGGGTTGTTTGACGCATGTCAGTTGAGTCCAGTTAACTCTAATTAGGTAATTTTACAATTTATTTATTGTACATATAAGTGCATATCTGTGTGCATGTGTTGCTGTGATGCTAATGGACAGGTGCACTTTTCCCCCCAGATTTTTTAACCATTATTTACAGACTTTCATATCATCATATTGGCAAACAATCATTGCCATAATAATAATGGTGGTAGTAGTGGTGTTTTTAATAGAAGTGATTGTTGTGGTGGCGATGGTAGTACTAGTAGTAGTGGTGGTAGCAGCAATGGTGGTGGTAGTAGTAGTAGTAGTAGTTATATTTAGAGTGTAAGAGTGTAATCACCAGAGTACTTTGTTTAGATATTGATTCCATCACTGACAATAGAAATAAATTTCCCTGCACCGTTCCACAACATCTGATGTTTTTCTGAATTCTTTTTCTTCTTTCTTCATCATTGTCATTTATTATTATTATTATTATTATTATTATTATTATTATTATTATATTATTATTATTATTATTCCAATATCATTTCAGAAACACCAAGCATACAACACGTACACACATGCATTGACACTTTATTTTCTCACCTATTATTTCACTTTTACATCAAGTGTTCAATGTATTTCATTTTTAACTCAGTTTTTTTTTTCTTTTTGCTTTTGTTTTGTTTTTGTTTTTGTTTCCTACTGCCACCACTGTTAGGTTTGTTATTTAACAGCATATTCAGTCATTATTTATATAAATATTTTTTTTTTTCTCACAATTTCTAACTTGTATTCAACCATAAAACTGTATTGGATTCTAGTTTATCTTGGCACAATCAACAGAAAGTAGTTCTGCTCTCAGCACAAAGTAAATACGGTAAATGACTAATTGTTTCATTAGAAATTATGTCAGTTCTCATTCTCTGAGATTGTCAGATGATCTGTGTGGTGGTGGGTGGTGGTGGTGGAAGGGGTGAGGTGGGGGTGAACATGAGGGTGGGAATTGTTAAACATATAGATTTCTTATTGAACCTGTAGCAAGGTATCTTTTTTTTTTTTAATGAGATGGTTTTTGTTTTATAATGAATTAACAAGAGCTTCAGGGATATCATTGGTACTTCAGAAAAACACACTGTGTGTGTGTGTGTGCGTGCGCGCATGTGTTTATGTGTATGTGATCTGTTAGATGTGTACTGTTGAGTTATATATAACATAACATCACCCTTTTCAAGCCTAGCCAGGCTCGTGGGCCCGGTTTCCTGGTTTCTGTGGCATATGTGTTCCCCCCAGCTGAACGGAACACCAGTCCATCACAGTGTTACTCATGAAAGCAGGAAGAGAGAGTGAGAGAAAGTTGTGGCGAAAGAGTACAACAGGGGTTGCCACCACCCCCTGCTGGAGCCTCATGGAGCTTTTAGGTGTTCTTGCTCAATAAACACACAACGCTTGGTCTGGGAATCGAAACCGCGATCCTCTAACCATTGCACCTCCATGGTTATATATAACACTGAGCAAAAAAAGAGGCATGATGGGGGTATTTGGAATTGAAGTTGTCATCATCCCCATCATCATTTAATGTCCATGTTCCATGCTGGCATGATTTGCTTTGTTTGACAGGATCCAAATGAGTCCTGCATCATACTCCAATGTCTGTTTTGATATAGTTTCTATAACTGTTTGCCTTTCATAATGCCAACTACTTTACAATATGTATTGGGTGCTTTTTTTCTCCCGCCACTAACACTAGTGACGTTGCCATGTAGCTTACAAGACTACAAACCCCATGAGAGGTGACTTTATGCAAGGAGATGAGGGGTTAGAGTATGAGAGATGGGGCCAGAGCAGAATGGGGTTCCTTAATATAGAGGAGCCACATGGCTACTCATATTTCAGAAGAGAGGGTAGTGGGGTGATTGAGTGGAGCTGAGAAGAGATAAAAATAGTGGTGATGAGGTATCAGGGTGAATCTTTAAGGTATGAGATGAGTAGAAGTGAGTGAGGATAAAAGAATCAGAAGTGTGGGTATGTAGAGTTTGCAAGAAAGTGTTGGGAAAGTGAGAGGTGAGGAATGGATGAAGGAGCAAATATAGTGAAAGAAGAATAGATGTTGAGGGATAAGTAAGGGAAGTAGGGAAGAGTAGGTAACAACTGTAGAGATTAAATAGCATTGAGTGGTTGATTAAGGAGGGAGGTAACTAATGATGTATTGGAGTGAAGACTATCAGAAAGGTAATAATGATGATACAGTGGACTGTGAAAGGATGAAACTGAGCGAGATGACGTTTGGTTGGGTAGGTTGCAAGAATATAGGGGAGAGATAGCCATAGTATACGGAGAGAGGGAGAGAGATGGTGGATCAAGGGAAGGGAATCAATGTAAAATGTGGGTGGAGAAGACAATATTGAGGATGAGGGATGGATATGTAGTGAAATGTTCCAGATAGTGAGAAAGGTTAATAGTATCAAAAAAAAAAAAAGTTGCTGTTACGAATGGTGGGTGGTGATGTTGTCTCGGAAGAGGAAATTGAGCGAAGCACCCAGTTGCGCATGCACACACACACACACACACACAGCACATCTAGAATTTAGTTTCACTGAGTTGGATGGGTCTTCTTGAGAACTGCATATCACTAGTGAAGTCATCAGCTGTTTTATACAAGAGATTAATGCAGTGGTGTGAGCATGTGATACAAATACATACCATCGACAGACAGATAGGTAGGCAGATAAAAGCAGATAGGCAGGCAGAATGATGGCATATAGACAAACAGGTAGACAGGCAGATAAGTTGGTAGGCAGGCAGGTAGGTAAGTAGGCAAACAGGTTGATAAATAGATAGATAGATAGACAGACAGACAGGCGACAGACAGATGGATTTTTTTCCCCATTCTTACATAGATGAGATAATTTTCTATTAATTTTTTACACCTGGCTGCTCTTTATAATTGTAAACACTCAACCGTGAAGCTTGAGTGGAGACTGCTTTTCTTGTCTTTTCTATTTTATATATTTTGTTCAGTCAGACAAATTAAGCAAGGGTCTTAATAGTGAGATGGAAAACTCTGAGAATATCCATGCAATTAGTAAGCAAAACCTCCCGCTAGTAGTATATTAAAATTTCAAATGGGCAAAGAAGGTAATGAAGTTACTGTTTTCTTTTCATAATAAAGTTACCTTCCTTGTCCTTTTGAAATTTTAATATACTACTAGAGGGAGGTTTTGCTTACTAATTGCATGGATATTAGTAAGCCCATAGAGCTTCTTTGTTGTTCCCACCACCACTACCAAATCCCATTGCCTGATTTTACTGGAGTTTTCTCCCTTGCTGCTTTTAAATTTGAAATACCTCTAGCATGAGTTGTCTAATTGCTGTATAATTTCAATTGGTCACATTAAAACACTGAGACCCTGCAATGTACATTGAGAATGCTCACAGCCATATTATTGTATTATTGAAGCAAACAGTTATGTACTTTACATATGTACTTTATATAATGTACTTAATACCAGATTCAGGTTTCTCACCACATAGACCAACACTTTAACTTCACAACTGTTGTAATTTGGAACTATGTTCTTTTTACCACTTTCAATGAAAAGGGACTTCAAGGTTTTAGGCAAATATATAGACTTTAATATTGATTGCAGTCTAGCACTAATTTTATGGTTTAGGAGTGGCTGTGTTGTAAGTAGCTTACTTACCAACCACATGGTTCTGGGTTCAGTCCCACTGCGTGGCACCTTGGGCATGTGTCTTCTACTAAAGCCTTGGGCCAACCAAAGCCTTATGAATGGATTTGGTAGATGGAAACTGAAAGAAACCGGTCGTATATATATGTACATGTTTATGTGTCAGTATTTGTCCCCACACCATCACTTGAAAAATGATATTGGTGTGTTTATGTCTCTAAGTACTAGGTTTAAAAAGAATGTCATGGGGTCAATTTGTTTGACTAAACGCGTTGCACCAGCATGGCCACAGTCAAATGACTGAAACAAGTAAAAGAAAAAAGTATATATAATAATAATTATAATAATAATAATCCTTGGATGGAATTTATGAATATTTAATGCATCGCTACATGCATTTCCATTAGACTGTGGCTGACATAATAGAATAGGAGCATTATTTACATATTTAAAACATTTCCCATAAACAAATTTAAAGTATATATTTATATATATACTGAACCACAAAAGAAACGTCACACACAAGCTAAGTAGAAACCAGTTTATTAATAGACTGCCATAGTATTGATTGTAGAGTGCTAATTAAGAAACTGTTCTTTCCTAATGATAAAACATCATTTCCTGAAACCTGTTTAATGTCACATGATGTCCTGTGATGATGGAGTGTCTTGGATCCAAAGAGATGAACTCAATATCTGAAAGTTAGCATTGATTACCACCAGGCATCTTCTGAACAATGAATGCACCAAATGATTGATGAAGGCCATGAGGATAGCAACTCACACTCTGTTAAAGCTTGCAGTGAGTTGTGCTATAGTTGTCAGCCTTGGACAGATGTCATTTAACCTTCTTTGGATTTCATCCCACACGTGCTCTATGGGGTTTAAGTTTGGACTTAGGGCAGACCATAGCAGTGTCTGGATGTTGTGCTGTTGGAGGAAGTCTGTTGTCAACCTAACGGTATGGGCACAGGCATTGTCATGTTAGAACACAAGGTTCCAATGATGGGCAAAGTATGACACAATGTGAAGCCTCAACACTTGGTCAATGCAGCAAGCAGTGGTTACTCATCTTGGCCAGTTGAGTGCAATCCTTCCCCATACCATGATACTCTATCCTCTCCATGAGTCTCTTTCCACTACACAGCCATCGGCATGACATTCACCCCTTCTTCTCCAAACTCTAGCTCTGCCATCTGCCACAAAAATGCAATAATGACTTTCATCAGAGAAGACTACAGTCCTCCACTGCTGATATCACCAGTTCTGATGTTCTTGAGCCCATACAGACATGCCTGTCAATGAAGATCTGTGAGGAAGGAGCACTTAGCTGGATGTTGACAAGACAAACTGAAAGATCTCAACTGGCAGTGAACTGTCTCTGCACAAATGGGATGTGATGAGGCCCTATGGTCTGCTAGCTAATTACATTGCCCTCTAGAATCAGTCCTGCAATTGTTGTCAGTGCAGGTGGCAATTTTGACATGCTGTTGTAACTCTCGGTCGGCCACTGCATGGATGATCATCTGTGCTGTTTGTGGAATTGTACCATTCTCTCAGCCCCCCCCCCCCAATTGTCCAAATACTGCAGTTCAAGTCATTAGCAATGAACCATGGACATTGACCAGCATTGAGACATCCAATGGCTTGCTCCCCTCTTATGTTGTCTCAGTCTTGCCATGCTTGCTGTGTTCGGGAAACAGATGACAGTCTGGTAAATTTGGGTGCCTTTTATACCCAATGAATCAACGTTTTGCATGTGCATCATGCTTTTTATAAAGATGTATTTGCAAGCATTACCATGTACTTGAAAAGTGAGCACGTTCAAACCCTACATGCAATCCTTGTATTTTTAAAAGAGAGTGTTGTAGGTCAATGACATCTTCCTGATGTCAAATTACCTAGAAATGTGATAAAATCCATATAATCTCAATATCATATGTGAAACAAAATCTTTTACAGTACATCATTTCTTTTGTAGTTCAGTATATATATATATATAAAGCATGATAATAAAAGTAATAAAAATAACAAGAGAAATATTAGGGATACGGGCATTGGCGATGCCAGTAGAAATACTAAAGGTAAGGTTGACACTAATGATAATAATAAGGATAATGAGGATGATAGGAATAGTAATGTGTAATAGTAATAGGGATAACCACAAGAGTAGGAGCTGCAACAACAATAAGAATAACAACAACTTCAGGAATAATAAATTATTATAATAATAATAATTTTAAAAACAAAAATAATAGTAGTAACTGTAGGGAGACAAATACATATCCATTAAATAAACAATGTTTTATGGACATTGTGTGTAAGTGCTTGGTCATGATGTTTCCATTACATAAAATGTTGCACAACAGCTTTCAAACTTCGGTTTTATCACCATGTCTCATAATTTAAACATAGGAAATAAGGAAAGTTTGATGTCGCTTAATAAGCTAATGTGGCACCTTAAGGATAACAAAACTAAGTATGATTTAGAGTGGTCAATATTGAGCAGAGCATCACCTTACAACATATGAACAAACTTCACCTAGAAGTGTTACTCTTAATACTTATGTCTGAGTGTGACATTATAAATAAGATAAGTATTAGCCATATGACGTAAACATTTATAATAAAACATTTAGACTATTCTATAGATAACTATGAATCAATCAGGTGAGGTATTGAATCAGATAAAACTCATAAACAATGGTCTGTGAGATTTCGGATGATACATAATTCAAATAGTAAAGGTAATTTTCTTACTTTCCTCAGTTTTCTTAGTTTCACAGATCTACACTCACATCTATCTATATATTTTTATGAATGATAGAAAGACTCTGATTTTATTATATTTTTTTAGTTTTGTTGTTGTTACTTTTGTTATTTTTTATGATTTTTTTTTCATTATTTGTATTTTTCGTTTTCTTTCTGTATTATTGTGTGTTTGCCCATATCAATCACATCATTATACAATGGCATTATACTTCTATTACTTTGCCTTCTGTGGGTTTATATTTTATATACCTCATTGTATTTTAACTTCAATGTATATTATGTCTCTTACTTCACTGTATGTTACCGTTTATTTTATTTCATTTTATTTTCTGTGTATTTTAAAGTTATTTTATTACATTTTATTTTGGTTTTTGTATTTCTTTATTTTTTAGTTTTTATCTTAGTTCTTTTATTTTATTATTTTTTTCATTCTTGTATCAGTTTTTATCATTTTATTTCACTTTACTGCATTTTGGTTTTAATTTTCTTAACTTTTAAGTTTTTTACTCTCTAACTTGTTTATTCTTTTAACCCTTTAGCATTTAACCCTCTAGTGTTTAAACCGGCCATATCCAGTCCAAATATTCTACACGTTTTACATTCAAACTGGCCATATCTAGCCTCTCACACCTAACCTACACTGACATTGTAAAAAGTAGACAAGTCACATCACTGAAACCTCAAAGCTATAAGATAATGCATAATTAAATCAAAACGATTTGAGTGAAAAAGTATTGCATTTAACAGAGTAATCTGAACCCTTTAGCATTTAAACCAAATATAACCAGCTTAAATATCCTGTTTTATGTTCCAACTGGCCAAATTTGGCTTCTCACACCTACCCTAAAATGTCATTCTAAGTATAAACTATGACATCATTGAAATCTTGAAGCTACAAGATAATTCATGATTAATTCAAAACAATATAAATTAATAAGTATTACATTTGAGAGAGTAATTTGAATGCTAAAGGGTTAAACAGCAAATACTTCACATCTTAAATAACTGGGAAGCATAATCTACCTTAGATATGCACATCTCAGCAAAAACCAAGCTAGAAAAATTGTAGTATAGTATAGTATAGTTGCACAGGGCTATAGCAGGAGACACATGCCTGAAATGTAGTAATATGTTGGCATATCGGTATGTGTGTGTGTGTATACACACACACACACACACATGCACACAGATAAAAGAAAATAGATGTGTGTGTGTGTGAGAGAGAAGAGTGGCTGTGTGGTAAGTAGCTTGCCCCCTAACCAGATGGTTCCAGTTTCAGTCCCACTGCGTGGCACCTTGGGCAGTTGTCTTCTGCTATAGCCTTGGGCTGACAAAAGCCATGTGAGTGGATTTGGTAGACAGAAACTGAAAGAAGCCCATCATATATATATATATATATATATATATATGTGTATGTGTGTGTGTGTGTGTGAGTATTTGTCCCTCCAACATTGCTTGACTAAAGGCGGTGCTCCAGCATGGTCGCAGTCAAATGACTGAAAGAAATAAAAGAATATATATATATACACATATTAATCAGAGTGCACTGTATTATATATCCATTATGGCTGATCTTACCAATTGTAGTAGATATTTAATACTGTACACTTCAATTAATATACCCATTCCACTAAAAGCTATACGAGTGCATTTTTTCCTAACTTGTGGACTCCTAGATAGCTTACACACACATTAAAGTGGATTGGCCTACAAAGTCCTGTGCTGGTACCATGTAAAAAGCACTCATGCTGGCATCTCATAAAAGTGGTCATGCTGGTGCCATGTTAAAAGTAACCCAGCATATACTGTAAAGTGGTTGGCATTAGGAAGGACGTCCAACCATTGAAACTAAACCAAATCAGACTGGAATCTGGTGCAACTCTCCAGCTTGCCAGCTCTGATCAAACTGTCCAACCCATGCCAGCATGGAAAACGGATGTTAAAGGATGATGTATGTATGTATGTATATACACACACACACACACACACATACACATGGTAATTTTACTCAGGTTATGGTAAGAGATACCTAAAAAGGAAATGAACCTGGAACCATGTGGTTATGAAACAGACTACTACCCCACCACAGTATTAATGCTGTGTGAACCATAGGCCTTCACACTTCCCCAGTTGCCATCGTTGTTATAAATTTTGTTGGATGTTGACAAGATAAAAATTACTGTCATGGACTTGATGGTAAATTTTCTGGATATCAGGTAGATTACAACTGTCGGCTGTCAACATTAATTGGAATAATAGAGGGTAGATGGGAGATTGGAAAGAAATAACTCAAGATTGTGTGTGTGTGTGTGTGTAAGTGCTTTAAAGTGAAAAAGACAAATATTGGTGACAGACATTCTCGGGAGTTAGCCAATCATTGAAGGAAAAATAACAAAAGTAATAAAACAAACTGAATAAAATGCACAGTTACAAGAAATATGGATTTAATTTTTTTTGCCATAAAACCAATTTTGTAAAATCTACTAAGAGCATCTGTCATTTTTAATAAAGGCGATTGATTGATCTCACTCCATAAGGTCAACTAGGAGCAGCAAGATTACCTAGGGGCAGTTGACAGTTTTACATTGACCCTCAGTATTCTACTGGTATTTACTTTATTGACCTAGAAGGAATGAAGGCAAAAGTCGACCTCAGCAGATTTGAACTCAGAATGTAAAAGAGCTGGAAGTTAGCACATCAGACAAAAGAAAAATGCTTAGCAATATTTTTTGCTGCTAAGGCAGCGAGCTGGCAGAATGATTGGTATGCCAGGCAAAATGCTAAGCAGCACTTCGTCTGTCTTCACGTTCTGAGATAAATTCTGCTTAGGTTGACTTTCATCCTTTTGGGCTTGATAAAACAAGCACCAGTTGAACTTTACGCCCTCCCACTGTATTTCAAGTTGATATAATCAACTTTACGCCCCTCCACCAAATTTCAGGCCTTCTGCCTGTAGTAGAAAGGATTATTATTATTATTATTGAAAATTATAAATAATATGGGCAGCTAATTCATAATTTTACAACCTAAAGATGGCAAGCTGACAGAATCATTAGCACTCGGGCAAAATGTTTAGTGGTATTTCATTTGTCTTTTACGCTCTGAATTCAAATTCCACTTGGGTCGATTTTGCTTCTCATCCTTTTGGGGTCATTAAATTAAGTACCAATAAAGTACTGGGGTCGATATGATTGACTTTCCCCCTCTCCCAAAATTTCAGACTTTGTGCCTATAATAGAAAAAATTATTATTATTAAGGCAGCGAGATGGCAGAATCCTTAGTATGCCAGGTTAAATGCTCAGCATTTCATCCGTCTTCATGTTCTGAGATCAAATTCCACTGAGGCCGATTTTTGCCTTTCATCCTTTCAGGCTTGATAAAACAAGTACCAGTTTAACACTGGGGTTGATGTAATCAACTTAGCCCCTCCCCCAAAATTTCAGGCCTTGTACCTAAATCTGAAACTGATATTTTCTACTCTAAGCACAAGGCCTGAAACTTTTGGAGAGGGGACCAGTTGATTAGATTGTCCCCCAGTACACAACTGGTACTTAATTTAGCGACCCCAAAAGGATGAAAGGCAAAGTCAACCTAGGCAGAATTTGAACTCAGAACGTAAAAACAGACGAAATTCTGAAACTAATATTTCTTCCAACTATTTACGTTTGGAGTCCAAATTCCATTGAGGTCAACATTGCTTTTCATCCCTTCGGGCTTGATAAAATATAAAATAAACTACCAGTCAGGTGCTGGGTGTCAACGTTATCAACTTACTGTCTTCCCCTAAAAAAAAATGGCCTTGTGCTAAAATTTGAAGGTATTAATATTAACTACCATCTTTCACTCCCAGGGGTGGAGATAACAGGTGAAGTTAGTGTTAATGTAATTTGAACACAATACTAAGATAGACACATTGGAACATTTAGTCTGGTGTTCTACAGAAATGGCTATCTAAACAGCCCCTAATGCCATAACTTCAAGAAATGTAATTAGGAACTAAAGAATTGGGGCAGAGGTAGTGGTGGTGGCAGCAGTGGGAGTAGGTGTGATAAGAATTATTTGTAAAGGAAAATTGGAATTAATGTTACAGACATAGCTTTTCCAACAGAAAATAAAATGTGTGCGTAGGAGTGGCTGTGTGGTAAGTAGCTTGCTTATGAACCACATGGTTCAGGGTTCAGTTCCACTGCGCGGCACCTT
>NC_043016.1:29175862-29190862 GCF_006345805.1 Octopus sinensis | reverse complement strand
AACCAGGGCTCATATTCACTTTGAAGTTTCTTTGGAACTATGATTTTCACAGTCAATCTCTAGCTTCAAGAATACACATTTTGGGATAATGTGATGTGTAACAGTCATAGAAGCAGTACCAAACAACGAAACTGCTAAATATCAGTTGTATTATCAGATATATCTAAGGTTTTGAAGTAGAGAGACTTACTGTAAAATGCTTGCAGGCAAGAAGGTCAATTCCATCAGTAACCATTGTATTTTTAGCCCTAATACTATAGACAGTTTTAATGCCAAACTTTTACTTTCACGTTTGACACTTTTTAATGATGCTAGTGCCACAAGAAGGGAGTTTCTCTTGTAGGGGCTTTCAAGTTCTACATATAGTATAGAGTAACTTTAAGCCAGTAGGAGTTACACTTCCAGCTGTCCAACTCAAGTCATACCAAACTTTAAAACAATGATGTAGTTATTAGGTTGTCAAGAAAGTTCTTGCAGTTTTTAACCTTTAAATTCAGATGCACATATCTCAGCTCAAGCAAAACTTTATTAATTAAAATAAACACCATCAGAATCAACACACTTCTGCCAACACGAAACAAGTTTATTTATGCCAGTAGCGTAAAAATCCTGCATTCTGGTGGTGATGAAGTCGTTGAAGGCGTGTTTGGCATCGTTTTGGTTTTTGAAGCATTTCTCATGCAGAAAGTTGTTGAGATGCTTGGAAAAGTGGTAGTCAGTAGGCGAGCAGTCTGGTGAGTATGGCAGATGAGGCAGAGTTTTGTAGCCCAATTCGTTCAACTTCTGCAGGGTCAGTTGTGCAATGTGTGGCCGAGCATTGTCATGGAGAAGAATTGGTCCTTTTCTATTGACCAATGCTGACTGTTGTTGTCGGAGTTTCTTTTGCATTTCATCCATTTGCTGACAGTACTTCTCTGCTGTAATGGTTTTGCCTGGATCCAAAATGCTCTGATGGATGAGACTGGCTGCAGACCACCAAACAGTCACCATGACCTTCTTTTGGTGCAACTTTGGGTTTAGGAAGTGCTGTAGAGCTTTGTCGGCGTCCAACCACTGAGCTGAGCATCGCCAGTTGTCATAAAGAATCCACTTTTCATTGCAAGTCACAATCTGGTCGAGAAACAGGTCATTCTTGTTGTGTAAAAATGGCCTTTTTGGGGTGTCATTCAATTCGTCCGGCACCTATTTCTCAATTATTTTTGTTTTCCAGTCTCTTTCAAGTGGTTGGAAATTGTTGTATACGTTATGTCTAATTCAGAAGCAAGCTCTCGAACAGTTGTGCATGGTTTAGCTTTGACTAAGGCTCTTAGTTGATTGTTGTCAACATCCGATGGCCAACCACTACGCTTATCATCTTCAAGACTCTTGTCACCGCTACGAAATTTTTTGAACCACCATTAGTGGTTCCTGGGCTGAATGCATCCTTGATATCGTGAGCTGTTTCAGCAGCTTTTCTGCCTAGCTTGAACTGGAATAAGAAAATTGTGTGAATTTGCTTTTTGTCCATGTTGTATTCAACCTTCTGGAAAAAATGGCTTAATTATTCAAAGAGAAAAAGAGTAACACGATTAGATAGAGCGAAAAACAGGCTTTAAAATGATATATAAAGTCAAAGTAATTTAATAAAAATTAATTTGAGAATATATCATTTAAAACCAAAAGTAAAAATTCCGCAAGACATTTCTAACCTAATATCTTCTGTTTGTAATGCTGCAGTTTTACTTGTTGGGACCAGTTTCACCTAAACAAATTTATCTTCTGTTTGTGAAACCGTAGCGTTACCTGTTGGAACCATTTTCACCTATCCCAGGTGGACACTGATGCAAGTACATTAAAAAAAAAACTGATTCAATAATGCCTGAACAGATGTGATAAGTGACCAGTCTAGAATGTTTTCCTAATGTTTTGAGCACATGATCTTACTGAATATTTTTAAAACTATATATTTGTTATTAGATAAGTACTTAAGTAAATCCCTAGCATACTCAAACTTATAATAATAATGAAATTATTGTATAAAGTGCTCAGATGCACTACAACTTGTCAAAAGTGAATATAAAGCATATTCAGTAATGTACAAATGTCTGGGAAGTGAACAGTGTATGAGTCAGATACATGCTTGCGTGTGTATGGAGAGGAGAAAAACAGGTGTAGTGTTGGCGAATCTCAGGAAGCTTTGAAGGATGCAGTGCTTTGACAACCAACAACTTGTGGTAAAAGACTAATGTTTAGATAGTTTTGTAACAACTGGAAACCTGCATCACATTTGATGGTTTTGTGCACTCTTTATCAAAATCTACAACTTGGTCATCTCAGCAACACTCACTCTTTGTCCAAAATTGCAACTTAATCACTTCAGCCACACTCAATCTTTGCCCAAAGCTGGTTTGAAGTCATTAGTTACTTTTTGTCCAAAATTGCAACTGAGTCACTTCAGTTATACTCAGTCTTTAGCCAACATTGTTACTGAGTTATTTCAGTTATAATTATGCATCAGTCTAAATGAGGAAACCAACTACATAAACAAAAGCTCCAACCATTTGCCCTCAATTATGAAACACATTACTAGTAATGATAACAGTTCTGTTTCTAAGTTATCTACAGATAACACATTTAACAAAGCTGGTGCATGTTGCAACTGTGTACTAAAGAAATGTGACTTATATTATTATTGTTTGAAGTGAAACCAAACTAAAACTTGCAGATGTAGAAAAAAATCATATAGTTCAGTATGAACATACCTACTAATACAGCTTGACACTTCTCAATTCTGATAGTTAACTGTTTCCCAGTAGCCCATTGATACTATGGGATATTTAGTTGTACTACTGTGAAAGTTATAGTTACTTAGGTAGTATTGGATCACATATTTTTTTGGTCATGATAAGAAATATAGAACCTTTGACCTCACTCCTCACCCCAGTCGCAAGTTTTTGTTACTTCAAATCTACCGATAACTACCCTTTGGACGAGAGGTACCTAGTGAAAGGGCTTGTGTACAGAGCCAATGTCTCTAATGTTGATTGGATACTGAAAATTATGTTTCAGCCTTACCAGGAATACACATTGTTTCATTCAGGAATAGAAAAAAAATGTGCTCTATCTCACCTCCAAAATTTGTCTGGAGACCGAAAGTTCAGTGTAAGGAACTCATCTATTAGACTGATTTTTTTTTTGTGTGTGTGTGTGGGGGGGGTAAGAGCGATACAAGTACAATAGACAAAGAAATAGGTGCAATTTATGCATTACATAAAAGCTAAAGCAACTAACCTTCTCAGCAAAAAATTATTAAAATCTCTTCAAACTTAGTGGTTGTGTGGTAAGTAGCTTGCTAAACAACCACATGGTTCCAGGTTCAGTCCCACTGCGTGGCATCTTGGGCAAGTGTCTTCTGCTATAGCCTGTCGTATATATGTATATATATATATATATATGTATGTATGTATGTATGTGTGTTTGTGTGTGTGTGTTTGTCCCCCTAGCATTGCTTGACAACGGATGCTGGTGCGTTTACGTCCCCGTAACTTAGCGGTTCGGCAAAGGAGACCGATAGAATAAGTACTGGGCTTACAAAGAATAAGTCCCGGGGTGAATTTGCTCGACTAAAGGCGGTGCTCCAGCATGGCTGCAGTCAAATGACTGAAACAAGTAAAAGAGTAAACTGCAACTCTTAAAGCTCATTTTCACTGAACATCAACTATAACCTCACTGTCGTCTCTCTGCTTGGTTCTCCCCCCCCCCCTTTATTCAGCCCCATCACATACACCCTACCACATTAGCAACTACATCACATTTCCCTTTCCGTTACAAAGGTGTTTTTTTTTTTTCTTCTGATTCTTAGTTATTAATTGTGATTCAATGAAGTCTATTGGTAATTGTTCTGTTAAAAATTTCTGTCAAAACACAAAACAAAGATTCCCAAAATACCACTGTGATAGCCATTGCTAATAATATCACCCCATATGGGTGGTTGTTTTGCTAACGCCACCCTCTAGGGGTGAATGTAGTATTGCTAGCATCATCCTGTAGGGCTGAGTTTATTACAATTGGGAGAAATATGACAGAAGAATGAAGTACATGCTGGTTGGTGGATTGCATGGGAGATAACTCTTTTACTATGAAACAGGAGCTCTTGGTTTATCTAATTTAATATCATTTTACACATTTTCTGAAGTTTGTTTTACATTGGCACCAATATTTACCTGGTACTCATTTTATTAATGTGTATGTGTGTGCGTATATGTGTGTGTGTGTATATATGTGTGTGTGTGTGTGTATATATGTATGTCAAGGGTGCTGAGCTGGCAGAATCGTTAGCATGCCGGGCGAAATGCTTAGCAGTATTTTGTCTGCCGTTACATTCTGAGTTCAAATTCCATCAAGGTCAACTTTGCATTTCATTCTTTTGGGGGTTGATTAAATAACTACCAATTACTCATTGGGGTTGATGTAATCGACTTAATCCCTTTGTCTTGTCATTGTTTGTCCCCTCTATGTTTAGCCCCCTGTGGGCAATAAAGAAATATATATTATATATATATATATAATTATTATCATCATTATTATTATTATTTTGAAAAGGGTAATTAGTCAATATCATCAACTCCCGTATTTGACTGGTACTTTGTTTTATGAGTCCCTCTGGTGGTGGAGGGATGAAAGGCAAAGCTGGTTACTGTCACTACTAACTACTACTGGTGATGTTCTTTTTATTAACCACCAAGTCTTGACAAAAATATTGAGGATGGTACTTGACAAAACAAGGTGTATAAATTGTATTAAAAAGTTAAATATCACAGGTGCAAGTGTGGCTGTGTAGTAAGTTTACATCCTAACCACATGGCTTCTGGTTCAGTCCCTCTGCATGGCACCTTGGGCAAGTGTCTTATACTATAATCTTTGGGTGACCAGAACCTTCCGAATAGATTTGGTTGATGGACACTGAAAGAAGAATGTTGTTGACAGTGACTTCAAAGTTTTGGCTATCTAAGCCATTGCCGTTGTTCTCTACAGAAGTATAAGAGCAACCCATCAGAATAATATAAAATTACTTCTATTGTAACTAAACATAAAAACAAACATTAATGTGCGTGTGTGTGTGTGTGTGTGTGTGTCCGTCCGTCTGTCCTCCACCACTGCTTGACGACTTCTTACATAAATATTACAGTGCAAGGTTTTGAATTTCAGTATGAATGCTATAAAATATGAAGTTTTGTACCACAGTACCAGAGGTGATAATAAAAGGGTTAAATAAAAACTAAATGATGTAGGAATTAACATTCCTACGTATCATGCAGTATTTAGTTATGTCCCTTTATATTTGAAGTTCAAATCATACCAGACTTGGCTTTATTTTTCATATATCTAAAAGCTTGCGAATATATTTGTGAACAAGTCATGTATCGAATATTGGTTTTATTGATTACGCTTTCTCTTTTGCAGAATAGATATCTTCTGCTAATCTCCAAAATTATAAATCATTGTAGTAACATTTTTATTTAAAAATCTTTTCTTTTTTTTTTTAAACAAATAATAAAAAAATTTTCTTTTTCATTATTTTCTTTTTTTTTTAAACAAATAATAAAAAAATTTTCTTTTTCATTATTTTCCTTTTTTTTTTGTATTTTCAGTGCTCTTCAGTCTGATCCTTCTAAAGACATTTGTACCAATGAAAATGATTCTTTGGTGAGTAAGAATTTAATCATGGAATCTATATAATACCGCCTTTTCTCTCCATAATCTTCATATCCTTCCACTGTTGTGTCTTCTGTCAATAATAACATTGTAGGTAGCATCAGCACCGCTTCTCTCGTTGATATTTGTTGTATCAGATTCATATGTGTTTCCCTGAAGACATAGGTTTGACAGATCTGTGATTTTTTTTCCCTCTTTCCTTATAAATTTATTCATGTGGTTTCTTAAGTGATGTGATTCTTTTCGGAATGACATTGTAGGGTAGGTGTAAGAGGCCTGATCTGGTCAGTTTGAACATAGAACAGGGTAAAATATGTGGTTTCTCAATTCTGACAATGAAATCATCCAAATTTACAAAGTTTTAAGTCATACTAACAACTGAATTCTGAGTGCCATCTGGTGAAGTACTAAGGACATCATACTTGACTAATCCGGTATGGGTTCAACTTTGATTATCATCATGTAGTGTAGCTAGGGCAATATGACCCAATGGAGCCCATCTGTCTCTGGGCCTGACCACAGCTGACTTCCTCCAACTTAGTAGCTTGCCCTGGTCAGGAGACTTTGTGAATATCATACAGAGATTGTGTCACAAATGGGGAAGTGAAAAGAAGAATAAGGCAGGTAATAGGGCTCTATGAGGAACTTTTTAACATGGTTTAAGAAACACAAACCTCAGGTGGTTGGGGAATATCACCCACTCATTAGTGATAACCAAAACAATCCTTCAGGGAACAATCAAAGGTGGCAGACAGAGAAAGAGATGGGAAAATATCTGTGAGTGGACAGGCCTAAAGATGAGAGATACAGTGCAAGAGGCTGAAAACAGAGGTGGGTAGAGAGATCTGGTCACAAGGTCATCAGTGGTGCCACAACGGTCAGCTAGACTTCAGGATATGTAAAAAGTTGACTAATCTGGTACCAGCACATAGCACATCCCTTGCATCACCTTGTTTTTATTCTGTCTATAAGCTTATTCCTATGGACTTGTTGTTTCCCACAATTCCATTAATTAAGTAATAAAAAAGAAATACAAAATCTTGTTTCCCATTGTAACATTTGAACTTGGTGCTGAAATGTTTCAGTCTGTTGTTCATATTAATAATTGTCTTTTAATGAGTTTCAATCAACACTGACAGAAAGAAAGAAAATAAAACTTTAGCTCTTTAGTATTCAAACTAGCCATATCAAACCCAAATATTTACCTGTTCTACAGACATTGATGTTTCGTCATTGTTGTGACTTTTCAATGCCATGTCCCAAACAAGGTCTGCTGCAAGCTCTACCTCCAACTATGACTGAATGCTAAATGGTTAAAAAAAACCATCTGCTGGCATGTTCCAACATTTCATGCTATAGAAAAATTTCAAATGTGAATTAGAGGCACCTTGAAGTATATAAACAAAATTGAACAAACATACACGAGGTGTGAGTGTTGTTAGTTTGTGGGTTGGCTGCGTTTTAGGTGTAAGAGAATATATTCCCAGTGTGCCTTGTGCATGTGTATTCAATTTTGCTTATATACTTTGAGCTGCTTACAATTCATGTTGGAATAAATATATATAGGCGCAGGAGTGGCTGTGTGGTAAGTAGCTTGCTTACCAACTACATGGTTCTGGGTTCAGTCCCACTGCGTGGCATCTTGGGCAAGTGTCTTCTGCTATAGCCCCGAGCCGACCAATGCCTTGTGAGTGGATTTGGTAGATGGAAACTGAAAGAAGCCTGTCGGATATATGTATATATATATATATGTGTGTGTCTGTGTTTGTCCCCCTAGCATTGCTTGACAACCGATGCTGGTGTTGTTTATGTCCCCGTCACTTAGCGGTTCAGCAAAAAGAGATCGATAGAATAAGTACTGGGCTTACAAAGAATAAGTCCCGGGGTTGAGTTGCTCGATTAGGCGGTGCTCCAGCATGGCCGCAGTCAAATGACTGAAGCAAGTTAAAAAAAAAAAAAAAGAGAATATACACACACACACACACACACCAAACCATATTATATATATATATATATTATATATATATATATATATGTATATATATATATACACACAAAGTGAGATAGGGATTATGAGTGTAACCCACTATGGGATATCAGTTATCCAATATACTGCTGGTGAAGCACCCAAATGCCAAATACATAAATGCTTATAATTGCAATGCAATTAATTCATTTATTGTATTAGATGGGCGAAGGTAAAATATTTTACCTCAAATTCATAATACAAATAAGAAAATGGAGGAACAGATTCATTTCAATCATTGACTTTCAGATATTACCAATTCTTATTATTTATTAACTAGATAAATAGGAACATCCAAATCCAACAAAACAAAACAGTATACATCAATATGTAAGATAATAATACCATAAGAATAATACACATAAAATGGATCTTACAGCTGTTTCAGCCTGTAGATAAAGGTATCTCATTCTGCCTATATTAGTCAGATGTATTGAGGTAATATGCATTAAAATGAGTTACTGATATATATATCTCAAGGCCTCGTCAGAGATTATAAAGTACAATTATAAAAATGCAAATATAAATATGAAACAAAATACACATACACAAGAATATATATATAATATATATTATATATATATATATATATATACATCTGTAAGTCGATGATTGAAATGAATTTGTTCCTCCATTTTCTTATTTGTATATATATATGTGTATATATATTATATGGTGTGGTATGTATATATATATATATATATATATATATATCTATAATATATATATAATAATATTAGGGAAATTATTCCAAACTTACAGGGAAAAATTCAAAGTAGTAATACTAAATCAAATTTCACAATATATAATATATGTATATATATTAGAGAAGAACCACCTTTTATCAATTCAACAATGATTTTTTTTTTCTATATGGTATAATTTAATTATATCATTGTTATTACATGTTGAATTGATAAAAGGTGGTTCTTCGCTAATTTATATATATATATATATATATATATATAAAGGAACAAACTGAGGAAAAAAAATCCTTCAAAGGGGTGTTTTGAACATCCAATCTAGCTGTCCTTTCACATGGAATTTCGTCTATAACCATGACCCTGAAGTGACTTTGTATATAAAGGAACTGTATGTATATCAAAAAAAATATGTCAAAACATATTGCTGGCCTTTTATGGTTTAAAAAAATATTTTTCTGTTATATTATATTACGTTATGTTATTTTCATAGTATATCATGTAATATTATAATATAAATAAATTATTGGATTGTCAATAGTCTCTCTCTCTCCCCCCCTCTCTTTCTATATATATATAAATGTGTACATACTCAAGATGACCCATCCTCCACAGAAGTGTTAATGTCACTCCCTCTGCTGAAGAGGATTGGCCTGCAAGAACTCCACAGAAAAAAGCACCCGAGCTGGTACCACATAAAAAACACCTGTGCTGGTACCAAATGAAATACAACCAGCACACTGTAAAGTAGTTGGTGTTAAAGAGGTCAAATCAAACTAAAACCTGGTGCAGTTCTTGCCAAACCATCCAACCCATGCCAGCATGGAAAACAGATGTTAAAGCAGTGGTTCCCAAAGCGGGCAGTACTGCTCCCTCCCCTCTAGGGCCATGGAAAGATACGTGGGGGGGGGGGCATTGAAGAAAAATGGGGTGATAAGAGGTAACCAAAACAGGGTAATGGATGTAAGAAAACAAAAAACAAAATCAAGGGTTAATTAGTTAAGATTTATTTGTGAAATACTGTTGTTTTGAATTTGTTACAGAAAATTGTCTGTGATGTTGAAGGGGGGGGGGGCACTGGGAATATGGTCTTAGAACTGAAAATATTTGGGAACCACTGTGTTAATGGATGATGATAGTGATGATGAGTGTGTGTGAGAGAGTATCTATATTTGTGGACATGGTTGGATGTAGGAAAGTGTAGAGAATATCAATAATGAGTCACCTGGGTGGGCAGAATGCCAACTAAACATGTAGAAGTATGGAGGAGGTTGCTGGTGCCATGAGAAAGTGCATGCAGTACAAGCAGTTGGTGTCAGGGGAAGGGGGCATCCAGCCAAAGATACTAAAGCAAAAATGAAACTCACAAGCAATACGTGATCTTCCAATCCATTTTGGTGGCAGTAGTTCCAAAATACTTTGGATACTGCCTTCAACTTTGGTGTCCTGTCTAACACTTAACCACCATAGAAAACACATGTAAAACAATGGCGGTGAGCTGGCAGAGACGTTAGCGCACCGGGCAAAATGCTTAGCAGTATTTCATCTGCCATTACACTCTGAGTTCAAATTCCGCCGAAGTCAACTTTGCCTTTCATCCTTTCAGGGTCGAAAAATTAAGTACCAGTTATGTACTGGGTTCTATGTAATCAACTTAATCCCTTCATCTGTCCTTGTTTGTCCCCTCTATGTTTAGCCCCTTGTGGGCAATAAAGAAATAAGAAAACACATGTAAAACTGGTGATAATATTTATTAGACAGGAATGGGTTCTGCTAAGTTAATTAATCTTAACTACTTAGCTCCTTTTCTTCTTGTCTTTTAATGAAACCAAAAATGGTTTGTTTTTTTTTTTTTAATAATTACTATTTCTACTCATTAAGAGGTCACATTCCTGGTACTATAGAAATGTGATTTGTTTGTTGCAGGAAAAAACTGCAAGAGGGATTCTTCAAGCTGAGCTATCCAGCTGAAAATCTAGGGGTAGGTCAAAAACTGAGATGGTTGGATAGTATCCATAACCCTAGCTGATTGTGCTTGGGAATCCACTCAGAAAGTGTAATGGTAGTTGCTTCTGATGAAGATCTAAGGAGGAAGTGCTTGAGGACTTTCACCCATAACCCACTCACCGCCACCCTTGGAATATTGGATGGAGAAGATGGATGGGTTACTCTTACTTTTTTACTTGTTTCAGTCATTTGACTGTGGCCATGCTGGAGCACTGCCTTTAGTTGAGCAAATCGACCCCGGGACTTATTCTTTGTAAGCCTAGTACTTATTCTGTCGGTCTCTTTAGCCAAACTGCTAAGTTATAGGGGACATAAACACACTAGCATCAGTTGTCAAGTGATGTTGGAGGGGACAAATACAGACACACAAGCATATACACACACATATATATATACATGACGGGCTGCTTTCAGTTTCCGTCTACCAAATCAACTCACAAGGGTTTAGTCAGCCTGAGGCTATAGTAGAAGATACTTGCCCAAGGTGCCACGTAGTAGGACTGAACCCGAAACCATGTGGTTGGTAAGCAAGCTATTTACCACACAGCTACTCCTGCACCTATTTGTTACTATTATTGTTATAGTAAAATTTTTTAATTACAATTATTATTACTATATTTTCTCTCCTAATCTCTATCTGTATCACTGTATAATTACTACTGAATTCATCTACAGGTTAAAATTGAAGAGTGCCAACGTAATGAAGATGATATTATTCCAGAGAACAAAGAAAAGGAACTTAATCTATCAGAAAATGGCAAGGAAGCTGAGACTGTGGAAAAAATTGACGTTGAGTGTGAGAGCAGTGTAAAAGTTTCTGCTACCAAAGAGGTGAATAAAATAGCAGAAAATAGAGTGGAAAGAAGGGCCAGTTCCACAGAAAAATCTACCAAAAATGCAGCAAATAAAGTGAAAGCAACTCGGACAAGGGACTTGTTAAGTAGATCTGCTGAACGAAAAGCTGATTCACCAAAACCAGCTGCAGTACCTGAGGCACCAAGAATAAAAAGGGAAAGACCTAAGAGCAAATGGGATAAAATCATGAATAAAATAGAAAATAACAAAGAAAGCATAAAGCTGAAAACCAAATCTGATGTGAAAAGTACAATTGGATCGTATGTGCAACAAAAGCCAACGGTCATTAAGGAACCGAAACCTGTGAAAGAAATACCCAAAGTTACACATATTCCTCAGCCTGACTATAGTAAAGTAAAAAGCAAACTGTTTTCTGCCACTGCAAGTACGTCTACCAAACAGAAAATATCTTTAAAAGCAACTAACAAAGTGACAAATAATTTGAAGACTAGACGAGATTCCACTAAATCTGTTGCTAGCAGCACTTCGACCCTAGAGTGTTCTAGTGACCATCAGTCCGAAGACAAAGTAAAGAAAGAAAAAGAAAAAGGTATGAACTTTTCTTTTTGCTCTTCTTTTACTTCACCTCTAATCAACTTTGCCTGTATTAATAATGTTTTTTTTTTATTTATTTTTTTTGTTTTTTTTTTAATAATGTAAGTGTAGAAAATAAGTTGCATTTGGTCTTTTTTAGTATTTTCTTTAATCCCTTTCTCCATGTTTCAATATCACCAGATCTCCTTTGTTCCATACTAAATAAGTGTAATATAAGCAAAGGTTGGGGTAATTGTAATTAATAAAATTCCACTTCCTTGAAAGATATTGTCCTTATACTAAATTGAAACTAATCGTTATAACAGACATATACAGCATCTTGCGTACAGAAAGCAATTAAGCTCCTGGATGAATTCATCTTAGTTTCAACTCTTGGTAGGAGCTTTTTCTCTTCCCTAACATCAAGCCACTTAAGAAAACGCATTGTCTCAGCCTCCTCATTTTGTGAGACAATAGTTGCAGCCCATTTTGAATCTGTCTCTGATTTCCTTAGACAGGCTTTGAACCAAAGGCTGACATGGGACAATAACAAGGTAGAAAATTATAATATAAATTTTTATTAGCCTAATAATAATAATAATAATAATAATAATAAAACATTGTGTGCACTACAACTCATCTAAAGTGTATGTATAGTACATAGGGTAATGTACAAGCGTCAGGAAAAGAACAGTGCATGAATCATGACATACACATATGTGTATGAGTATGGAAGGGGGACAATCAGGTGTAGTTTCGGCGGATTTCGGAAAGCATGAGGGCCTTAAAGGATGCAGTGTCATGGCAGTCAACAACTGACGCAGGCAGTTTGTTCCACGCTTCAGCAACTCTGAGCGTGAAAAAATGTTTCCGAAAGTCATGGGAGCTGTGCTGTTTTCTGACTTTGTAAAGAGTCAAAAGTATCATTAGTATTTAAAACATGTCTCTTTATTAGTTGGGGGGGGGGGTCATACCACACCTCTTTATTAGTCAAATGAAAGAAGTTATTTGTAGTTACACTGCCTACACCACCAATCTATTATCTTCAGGATCTCTGAGATAAGAAAATGGTAATAACTGCAAAAATAGTGTGATGAAATATTCAATTTAAGCTTTTGTTAATGAATGTTTTAGATGTAAGGGAAATAGGATTGAAGAAAACATCAGCATCTCAAAGGATTGCATGAAAGATTTATGAGCCAATGAGGGTGCTTCTGTGCAGTTTCTCCACCTGCTAGACATAGAAGTTAAATTTCCGTCAGATATACAGAGTCTTAAGAATAAAGGGTTCAATGAACACTCTTGTCTTAGATACACTATTCCTGAACGTCAGGTGGTGATCATAGCTCTTCATTCTCAGTTTGATTAATCAGGGCAAATCTGGATCTAAGCAACAACATCAAAACAGTTTGTCAGTCATTCCTGCTGCAGCAGTCTTCTGGAATTAAAATAGCAAAATGTGTAACTCAAATCCTAAGCAGCCATGGGTAATGACCTATAGTTCATCATCATTATCATCATCATTTAATGTCTGTTGTCCACGTTGGCATGGGCTGAATAGTATGACCAGAGCTGGCAAGCTGGTGGGTTTTACATCAGACTCCAGTTTGATTTGACATGGTTTCTATGGCTGGATGCCCTTCCTAATGCCAACCACTTTACAAAGTGTGCTGGGTACTCCTACATAACATCACACAGGCACTTTTATGTGACACCACACAGGTACTTTTACATGGCACCATATGGGCACTTTTATATGATGCTGCATTGGCACTTCCACTAGTGCTGTACGCCACCAGAAGGATCAGTCTTAACACTTCTGTTGCAGAGTACAGGTCTTCTTGAGTACAGCCAGGTGCCAGGTATCTCAGTTCTTTATCAATTCACCTGAAAGGTTCACCTTACTGAGGCCATTCTTCAGTACTTATACATAGGTACACAGCTTATCAACCATTCAGTGGTTACTTTTGTGTTGTGCTATTCGAGAGCCTGTCCATGCTGTATCTTTTTTGCTGATCTTTTTTTTTTTTGTTGTTGTTCTTACTTACTAGTCATCGTTAACCAAACAACCCTAATATCAAAAATATCTCAACCATGACCACCCTGTACTTCCTTTTCTAAGGCAGTCGGATGTTATTCAACAGAGACTGGCTATTATTTCTAGTAGGTCAAACAGCCTCATAGAAGCTCCTTCGTTTGTTCATCTTCATGTTAGTTCTGACTAAATGTACATGTAATCAAAGCCTTCCCAACAACGACTATCCCATCATGGATATCTAGAACTATATTATCCAGTTTGACCTTTATCCAAGCAAGTAGATGTGACTCAAAGATTTGGTTGCTATTTCTAATATATTGAATAACTATATATATATATATATATATATTAAAAGTGGGAAAGGCTGGTTTATGGGATTACCCTGGGTTTATCATCTACAAAGAGTTTAGCTTTATGGCATATCATCAGACCCCAAAACAGGTCTTGTAGCCAACAGGTTTTGGGGTCTTATGATACACCATAAAGCTAAACCCTTTATAGACAGGAAACCCAGGGTAATTCATAAACCAGCCTTCCACCTTTGATAATACTGATCTTATTCTTAGAGTGTGCTTCTTCTCCACATTTATTTTCTACAAACAATATATGTTTTTTTTTTTTTAAAAAGGAACCACATGTGAATCATTGGCGATTTTTTTTTTTTTTTTTTTTTTTCCTTCATCTTCCTCTTCTATTGGGCTTTCCTCTTTCTCCTATTCTGAAGTAGAGCTTTGCTCGAAACATAAAACCACCTTTCTTTCCTTCCCCGAGCATCTGCTAATACTTTACATATACCATGTCCTTGTGTTGTTGTTTGTTTTTGTTTTCTTTTTGTTTGCTCTTCATTTTTGGGGATTTATATATATATATATATATATATATACACACACATATATATATATATATGCATATAGTGTCCCTCTTTAATCCTTCATGTGCAATATTCAGTAGCATGGCATATCTTGTTTGCCTGTTTGAATTTTTTTATTTGTTTATTGAAGGAGTAGGTAACAAGGACTGATTGGTTATAGAGCAGGTGTAACTCGTGATAAGTGAGGGCTTACTTGAGGGATGGTAATGACTAAATACATAAAATATAATATTAGTGAACAAATGTCGAAAATAAGATAAGGGGTGATGTACTG
>NC_043016.1:29138473-29175762 GCF_006345805.1 Octopus sinensis | reverse complement strand
TATTATATTATTATTATTATATCCTTTACCTCAAAGACTCTAGAGTGTGTGATTTGAGGAACTTAGTGGTTCGGCAAAAGAGAATGATAGAATAAGTATCAGGCTTAAAAAACAAGAAGAAGAAAAAAACCCTAAATACTGGGGTCAATTCATTTGACTAAAATTTCTTCAAAGTAGTGCCCCAGCATGGCCACAGTCTAGTGAATGAGACAAAAGATAAAAGTTAAGATATATATGTGTGTATAAAGGCGGCGAGCTGGCAGACACGTTAGCGCACCGGGTGAAATGCTTAGCAGTATTTCGTCTGTCGTTACGTTCTGAGTTCAAATTCCGCCGAGGTCAACTTTGCCTTTCATCCTTTTGGGGTCGATAAATAAAGTACCAGTTACGCACTGGGGGGCGATATAATCGACTCAATCCCTTCGTCTGTCCTCGTTTGTCCCCTCTATGTTTAGCCCCTTGTGGGCAGTAAAGAAATATATATATGTGTGTATATATGTATACACACACACACACATATGTGCATAGGCATGGCTGTGTGGTAAGAAGTTTGCTTCCAAACCGCATGGTTCTGGATTCTGTCTCATTGCACAGCATATTAGGAAACAATCTTCTACAATATCCCTATGGCAACCAAAGCCTGGTGTCTGGATTTGGTAGATGGAAACTAGAAAAGAAGCTCTCCACTCACACACTTGTGTGTGTGTGTGTGTGTGTGTGTTTATCTTGACATCACATGATAGTTGTAAAATGCTTGTCACAAGAAATACCATTCGTTTCTGATATTCTGCAAGAATAGGTCTGGGCATGAGGAAATATTACCTTACTTGGAAACAGCTAAAGGTTGGTGGCAGAAAGGGCATCTGACTGTAGAAAATCTGCCTCTGTGTGAGAGAGAGGGAGGAGATGCAAGGCATATTGTCAGGGTGTTGTTTTTTAGTCTTAGAGCAATCATGCTGAAGCTTTGTCATCCTGCCTTTTTCAAAGCTGTCTATGTTATGTGTACTTTCTGTTATAAAATACTAGCAGTATCGCCCGGCGTTGCTCGGGTTTGTAAGGGAAATAACTATAAAGCATTTTTAGAGAGTTATAGCCAAAAAATGCATTAAAAATGGAAAAAAAAATTATGGTAAATTTTTTTTTAAATCGTTGACTCATCGTAGACATTTTTAGAGAGTTACTTCCTTATATAATAGCGAAAAAAATGCATTAAAAATGGAAAAAATTATGGTAAATGTTTTTTTAAATCGTAGACTCATCGTAGACACGCACTAATACCTAGAAGGGCTCGATATGAATCACGACTATAAGATACCCGGTTTTGGTTAAACTGCACCGCAAAATGTGGGAGTAGTTAGGAATCTAAATCGGAGTAGACAGACACACAACCTTACTTTTATATATAAAGATATATCTCAAATCAGTATCGTATGATTCACATGTGATTTAGCTGAGATTTCTAGCAAGTCCACACTTATGTTATTGAAGGAGAGAGGGGCAAGTGTTTCTATAGTTTTATAATGACCAGTTTCATTTGCGTCAGTGTGTTTCATCTTGGAAGCAACAATTGGCGAGAAAATGGAAAACTGAAGAAGGATACATAAATGGACTGAATTTGATAGACAGACAAATGCAATACACCAAGAGTGAGAGAGTGTGTGTGTGTGTGTGAGAGAGAGAGTGTGTGTGTGTGAGAGAGAGAGTGTGTGTGTGTGTGTGAGAGAGAGAGTATTTCTTTATTCATCATAAGGTTGAGAAAAAGAGGGGACAAAACAAACGTTGGGGGTCAGGGTATCGAATGAGACGAAACATATGAATAAACAAACAATTAAAATATATACAATTAAATGAGAATGAGTGATTAACAAAAAATGAAGCGGAGGACGCGGTCGACCCCACAAACCACATACTGAGAGTGAGTGTGTGTGTGTGTGTGTGTCAAAGAGAAAGAGAGAGAGAGGGCAGAGAGAAAGAGAGAGAGAAAGTGACATTTCCAATGTAGTTACCATGTTATTTCTCTTTTTGTATTTATGTATGTGTTTCTTCTTATCAAGTACAGATTTTAGAATTTGTTTCTGGAATTTCTTACATAACTCTCAGATCCTTTGTAATTTTTTTGGTCGATGCCATTTGTATTGCCCTACACTTACTTATTTATTCTGTTCAACATATCACGTATTGAATGAATGAAAGAGTAGCAGAGCAATTGTGTGTGTGTATGTGTGTGTGCACACGTGCGTGCATGTGTGTGTACATGTGTGCGTGCGTGTGACATTAGTGTGTTGTGGAGTGACATCAGATAGATGATTGTGTTAGCTGTTTCAGAGCTAATCAACTGACTGGCTTGGATGAGTGGCACACTCTCTCTCTCTCTCACACACACACATTTTATATTATATATATATATATATATATATATATATATAATAATATAAAATCTGTTCTGTCTGTCTCTGTGTGTGTCGTCTAGTATCTAGGGCATCCTCCATCCGATTGCGCTCAAATTTGATATGTAGATACCGACGGTATCAGGGCGTGTATAAGTCTTGAAAAAATTACAAAAATCAATTCCAGGTGAGAATGCGATCGATAAAGCCGTTTTTGTCCTGCTTTTCTTCCGTCAACCTGTACATAACTGCACTTTCCATTTTTAGTTGTTTTTGTACTGCTTAAAGGCACATTTCTTTCCTGCCAAGCTTACTGTTTAAACCATGTTTGTGTTCTCCCAGTCAACAGCCTTATCATTACTGGTACTTTAAACACTTCGGTTGCATATTTGTGTGAATAAAATCGTTTTTCTTTGGAATAGAAAAAAGTCTATCTTTATTTCTTCTTTTGCTGGTGTCTCAAATTTAGGTTAACCCTTTTGATACTAACCCGGCCAAAACCGGCTCTGGCTCTGTAATATAAATGTCTTATTTTCATAAGTTTTTCATTAAAATATACCACCAAACCTTAGTCACAATTTATGATCCTAACAGTAGCTGAATGATAAGTAAGTTATTTTACTAAATTCTTTGTTATATTTACAATTAATTGAAAGAAACCCAGAGCATCTCAAAATGAATACGGTAACGAAAGGGTTAAATCAGTGTTTCTCAAAGGGGAGGCCTATGGGACGGTCGGACAAGTTGTTTTGAGAAAATTTGGTTTAAATGTTTGACAACTCAGCACCGTCCATTGGACGGGAGGCGTTTTGCTTGTGTATGTATATATATATATATATATATACACACAAACACACACACATATATATGCACGCTCACACACACACACACATTTATATATACATACACATGTAGATTATAGAAGCCATGTCAAAAGGAAAGTATGACATAGTCCCTGGCCCATCTTGGATTTGAAACACCTCCAAACAGGTAGCACAATGACAATCAAATTTTTGCCAGCATGGAAAATGAATGATAATAATGTGTGTGTGTGTGTGTTCTACAAAGTGTTAAAAAGTTTAGGTGTGCATCTGTGACTGGGTCACTGAAATACAGTAGAATTTTGTCTGTTATGAGACCATAACATTAACTAAAGTTTAAAACATTTCCTTTTGTTTGATTTAAGAAATAAACAAAAGTGAACATAACAGTTTTTGTAGTTACTGGTGTCTTCTTAAGTGTTTGTCATGTTGATTGCATAATGTTTTTTACCACTGTTATGTAATTTATTTTGGTATTTTGATGAGACATGTGTATATACTATAAAGCATTGAATAACATACCTGGTTTCTGCTTATTATATATGTTTGATTCAGCCCAATGCAACTCGGTTTCATTGGCTCATTATAGGAACCTGGCTCAACAGGTTCAGTGTATATATATATATATATATATATATATATATACACATACATACATACACATATATAAATAAATATGTGTGCATATATACATCAATATCTATCACATACACACACTGCACGCATATTCATATTATCCTGTTTATATAAACATATACAGACACAAGATGATGAAAGGGACAAATCAAAGAAAATGCTTTTCAGTATAATAACTTAGACCAAGATTATTTTCTCTTTATCACAAGTTTTGTTTGAGCTCCTGGAGTCTTGCATGCGTAGCGGGCTCACTACCTGCAGCCTACAGTACCATGCTATTTATTCTTTTCAGCTATCTAATACTTTCCTGATTATTCTGGCCGTGCCAAGGAGGAAAACCTTTTGTGACAGTTCTGCTGGGCATTCTATTCCAATTTCATTTATATTCTTCTTGATGCCTTCTGATACTGTTTCCCAAGGACCTAACAATAATTGGCACTATCTTCACTGTCTTCATTTTCCATAACCAGGCTGTTTCATACTTAAGAGGGTTGTATCTATCTTTACCTCTTCTTTCTTGACTATTCATGAGTCAAAGGGGCATGCAACATCAACTATATAGCATATGTTGTGCACCTCATCCACCATCACTAGTTCTGGTCTGTTATGCTCTAGCACCTGATCTGTTTAGAATGGGAAATCCCAGATGTTTTTGCTAGTCTCCGACTCTGCCACTCTCTGCAGTTTGTGCTCATACCACGTCTTGCCTCTCTCTAGCCCCCACTTTTCGTGCAGTTTCCAATGTAACACTTTTAGCTACCTGGTCATGCCACCATAACTTGTAGTGGTGGTTTTGGGCAAGTCTAGGACATTTGTTTGTGATATGGACAATGGTTTCATCCACTTTATTGCAGATGTGGCACAGTGGAGACACTTGCTCATTCCTCAGGTTGACCCTCCATTTCAAGGCCAAAGCTTGGTCCTGCACTGCCAGTATAGTGCTCTCAGTCTCTTTTTTTAGGGTTCCTTTCATCAGCCATTCCCACCTATTTTTTCCAATGACTTCTGTTGTAGCTACATGGAATTAATTGTTTATTATTATTATTATGAGTAGTAGTAGTGGTGGTGGTGGTGGTGGTGGTGGTGGTGGTGGTGGTAGTAGTAGTAGTAGTAGTGGCGGTGGCAGCGGCAGTTCTTAAATGCAGTGAGAGAAGGATAGTTGTTTGTATCAACCGTAAGCTCTTGACTGGTATTTTATTTCATCAACCCTGACGTATATGGAAACCAAATTAACTCTGAAATTTGAACTCAGAATATAAAGAACTGGTTAAAATTCTGCCTTCTTACCATTTCTACAGAAGGAAATAAAATTTGAAGAGAGTTTGTAATAAATCAAAAACAACTCCAGTGCATCATTCTTACAAAATTTTGACACCTGGAAGAATGGCAGGCAAAGTTACCCTGGTGGGTTTCAAACTCAGAATATTTGGAGTGATGTTATTAATGAATATAAAAAATTTTGTCTGGTATTCTACTGGTTCTGTTCTACCAACTCTGCTAAATTATTGACATAATAGCAGACATTTTGTTGTAGACAGACAGACAGATACAGATAAAATTAATTTTTGTGTGTGTGTGAGAGAGAGAGAGAAACAAAGACATAGAGGTAGATAGAGAAACAGAAAGTGGTAGACAGACAAATACAGGAGACATGCATATATAGATAGGTTGATATAAAAAAATAGATAAACAGACAGGCAGACAGACAGAAATCAATAGACTGCTTTGAGATTCCTGTAATCTGTCTATGATTTAGAAGATGTTTATTGTCTCTTTTTTTGTTTTTGTTATTTGTTTTTGTTTGGTGGGCGTTTTGTGTCAAAATATGTAATTTAGTGCAGATTACAGTTAACTGTGCCATCACTGCTACTGCTACAACTAAGATCACTACCATTGCTGCTGCTGCTACTACTACTATTATCAATGCACTCTTGATCTGTTTACATAATTCTTCTCCTTACTTAATTTCTTTCTCACTTTGCTCTCATATATATCTCCATCGTGTATAATTTGTCAGCAATAACTTGTTTCCGAGTATATAGTATATTTCGGTCCAGAGGGGTGGGGTTAGTGTTGGGGTTTGGGATCACTTGTGCTGTAGGTAACAAAGGGCTTTCTGATGGCTAATAAGCCCAATTCTTGCTCTAAACAGTCAGTAGCATGAATCACAGGTGTAGATTAGGCCTGGGTTGCACTGTCTTTCCTGTTCTATTTTCATTCCAATATCTGTTCTTCAAAATGGGATATTCCTGCCTCGGTCAAATTATGCCGATCATTGCATTGGTTGGCTGTCATTTCTCAGGAATTTTGGTCTATGTCAGTACTCTTTGGAGTTTCCTTCAATTAGTCTTTGTAGTGTTGCAGGGGGTATCTCTGAGGGCATCTCCCATTGTTCATTTATACAAACAGGAACATCTTTGGGAGCCTGTTTTCCCCCATGTGAGCCACATGGCCTGCTCGTCTGAGGAAGTGCTTGATGATGTAACCTCCATGCTAATTTGTCCCACTCTGTATTAATACATCAATATTGGAAACATAGTCTTCTCTTTTCGTGTTCAGGATAGACTGGAGTTTCTTTTGATGGAATTATTCAAGTATTTGCAGGTCATGGCAATACAGGGTCCACATCTCACATTCATACAGCAGAGTAGACACAACTATGGCATTGTACACCACCATTTTCATTTTAAGACTACTGATTACCAAAGGCTGAGTGGCTGCTTAGATCCTGTTTTCTAAATCCTTTGATGATGTACATTAGACAAGCAGGAGGCTGTCAAGATAAGGGAAAAGATAAAGGAAATGTTCAACATATTCAATGGAGGTTCTGCTAATGGTGATGTTACACTTTGGTGGATTACAATGATTTCGGTTTTGCCTTTGTTAAATGTTAGGCCAAACTGGGAATATGCCATTCAGAAATTGCTGACAGATAGTTGTAAGGCCTCAGATGGGTGGGCAGGGGCAGCATTGTCATCTGCATACTGCATTACATTTATTTTGATGGTGCTGGTGGGATGCTGAAAGTGGAGCCTTGATAGATTAGGAAGTCCTCCATCAAACGGTACTTGATTTCTACACCTGAGTTGTTCTAAGGAATTTCATGAAGCATGGCAATAAGGTTAAATGAGAAGAGTGTGGGTGCAGGAACACAGCCCTGTTTCAGACTGCATGGGATGGGAAATTCTTCTGAGGTGTTAGCTTGGTGGATAACACACACCATCATGCATTGATCTAATCATTCCCACAAAGGGTTTTGGTAGGCCAAATCATTGCATAACAGCCATTTTCCTTATGGCACTGGCTTGCACTGCTGTAGTTGAGGGTGTACCACTTTTTTGATTGTGAGTGTTTCAAGGTTGTCTTATGTCAGGTGTCAGAACTGGGTGTTTGTGATGAACAATTCGTGTTCAGTATCGAGGCCCAGAAAGAGCTGACCTTTTTCATTATAGTTTCAAATTGTTTCTCTCTCAATTATATTTGGCCATAACTATTGGTCTTTTCTACTCTATCATTAAAGTCACCCAAGAGTAGGAGGTGGTCTCCCTTTGGAACTAGTGAGATAATAATAGTACCTAGTTGATGGTAAAATGCCTATTTGATGTCTTCCTCTGTATCAAGTATTGGGGCATAGGCAGATACCAGCCATGAAATGGCTCCTTTGAAGTAGGATGTGGCCTTGGGTACCAGGCTGTTGTGTTCTGACTAGTTGGCTCTTAATGGCAAAGTCAACATCATGGTAGTGTTGATCTTCATGGTTTCTTCATGATGGCCTACACTCAGTACGTGGGTCTAATTTAAAGTAGTAGTAGCAATGTCAACTTTGAATCTGGCAAGTTCCCTTGAGATGGATGCTGATCTTCATTCAGGGCATTCTGTGCCTGTCTGGTCTAAGAGAGTTCATACATTTGTGGATCCACAAGTGATCTGGGTGGGTTTTATTTGTGGGTTTCTTCTAGACTAGGACCTTCCTGCTACACTATACCTTGCTCCCAACAATCTTATCTCATCACCTTTGGAGTTTTGTAAAATTTAGGGATTAAGAAAGGAGTGGGCAGAGATGGAGACTAACTGACAGTAACCAACAACTACATTGATTATTATTGCTCAAAAGATTTTAGCGTGCTTTTTGTGGGGGGACTTATGAACAACTGACTGGTTATATGTATGCATGACTGTGCACATGGTTTCAGGTTCAGTACCACTGCATGGCATCTTGGGCAATATATATATATATAATCTGTAGTCGTGGCTGTGTGGTAAGAAGCTTGCTTCCCAACTACATAGTCCCAGGTTCAGGTCCACTGACTGGAACTTTGGGCAAGTGTCTTCTATAACCTCGGGCTGACCAAAGCCTTGTGAATGGATTTGGTAGATGGAAACTGGAAGAAGCTCATTGTGTGTGTATAAATAATAATAATAATAATAATAATAAATGCCAAAACGAATTTGTGTGTGTCAGTGTGTCACTCTTTGACTGCCTCTCTCACTATTCAGTGGCACTTCTACTATTACTCATGATGGGGTGAGCGTAATAGTAGGCATAGAGATGGTGAGGGTGGTAGTATATTGATGGTAATAGTATGAGCTGTAGTTGTGATAGAGGTGACGGTGATTATGGTGGTGATGGTGGCCAAGGTAGCCAAGGATGACGGTGATCGTAAACAATGTGAAAGACAGTAGTGATGGTGGTGAAGGAGAAGGCAGCGAAGCCAAAGGTATTGATGGTGGTGGCCTGATAAGGCGGCTTTTAATATAGTATATATATATTATATATATATATATATATATCTATATACATATATATATATGTAGATGCATGCATGGCTGTGTGGTAAGAAGCTCGATTCCCAACTACATGGTACTGGGTTCAGGCCCACTGTGTGACACCTTGGTAGATGGAAACTGAAATCAATCCATTGTGTGTGTCTTTGTTTCTGTGCTTGTCCTCCACCACTGCTTGCCAACTGGTGTTGGTATGTTCATGTCCCCATAACTTAACAGTTCAACAAAAGAGACCAACTGAATGAGCTTTAAAAGAAGCTTTATAAAAAAAAAAGTAATAAGTCCTGGGGCCGATTTGTTTGACTAAAAACCTTCAAAGTGGTGCTCCAGCATGGTCGCAGTCAAATGGCAGAAACAAGTAAAAGATACACACTCACACACACACACACACACATATATATATTTGTGTGCATGTGTGCATATATTTGTGTGTGTATATATTTCTGTATACACACCAACACAATTTGGTTAAATTACAATTGGAAGAACTTCAAAGTCACTGTCAAAAAATCATGGACATGTGGGAGTATACACATATATTGAGTCCTTTCTTGAGATAGTTTTCAATATTTTTATGCATGTAAAAGTCTCAATTTTTTGCAATATTTTGTGTGTGGTGAGTGGGGTACAAAAATACATGCATATATATATACACCCGCCTATACACACATGTATGTATAATTTAGCTGTTTGGCAGAAGCTACTGATAGGCTTTTAAGTACTTAAGTCAATTTGATCAACTAAGCACTTCATGGCTCCAGCCTGGCCACAGTCCAATGACTCAAACAAGTAAAAGCTCATACATAAACACATACACACTGACATGCACACACACGCATTTCATTTCTTTTATCTCTTTTTTTTTTTTTTCATTCTTCCTCTCTCACTCCATTATCACATATTCTTCATTCTCTTTCCTCTCCCTCCTTCCCCCCCCCTCTCTCTCTCTCTGTATTGACCAACACTCTGGACTCTGTTACCAACCAATGAACACACTTTGTCAGTAGCGTTTTTGTATTCTTCATTTTACTTACCTCTCCTCCCACCGCTCTTGGCACCTCCAAGACAAATGTTCAAAAGGGTGTGTGCTGCTGGCTGTATGGCAGAATTACTGAAGCATTTTATTCTCTGTTTTACATAGTAGTAGACTGGTAAACACTGGGACCAAAAAAAAAAAAAAAAAAGAGAAAGAAGAAAGAAATCAAATAACCAAACACCCCCCATTCCTGCATCTCTCGCCCCTTTACTTTTACTTTCACTTTTCCTCCTGTTGATCATCTGGTGTCATCAATATACTATAAATGACAACATTAGAGTAACCACTCTAGATCTGGTGGTTTACACAGGAAAAAGGTAGGGTTTCTTTTCCATTTGAACTTGTGTAATTTCTGTTTTGCTCTAATATATTCACAATATACATTCAGAGATTCTAATACATTCAGAAATAATTATATACACGCATGACATAGTGTGTCTGTCTTTTGTCTATTTTAAATTTCTCTCTTCTTCCTTTCTTCAGAGCAGTTGATGTTGTTTATCATTATTTTAGCAAACAGTAACGTATTTTTATCTGCAATATCTCTTAGTGTTTCTCACTGATATTATATGTGTGTATGTATATATAATATATATATATATATATATATATATATATATATATATATATAAAGGGGTTTGTATGATTGTGTATAGAGGGATATACTAGTCCCTTAATATTTGATATTCAATATTTCATCTATTCAATAAGACAATCAATACTTCATTTCATCTTACTATATATATACTATTTATACTATATATTCTATATTCTACATTAATATTATTTAGAATATAAATAAAACATAAAAAACAGACAGTTGGAATTCCTTTGAATAATATATATATATATATATATATATATATATTATATATATATATATATAGCAATTAAGGACAACTACTTAATAAGGAAAACTTAACAAGAAATTGTCAGGTAGATAGCGTGAAAACTCATAAGAGAATAATTTCGAAAATAATTATTTCTTATTGAACATATTAATTTGAACATATTATTTCTTAATATTATTATATATATATATATATTATTATATATATATTATATACACACCAATACAAATATATATATTATCATCATCAAATGCCTGTGTTTGATGCTGGCATGGTTAGACTAATATGCATACATACATGTGTGTGTGTAGTTGTATGTAAATTCTTTTCCCCTTTTTCTCCCTCCTTCAACTGTCTTTCTAGTTGTGTGTGTGTGTGTATTTCTACTTTTCGTCTGGTCTTGCTACTGCACATGACAATCTTGTAATGGTTCCATGACATGTCGCAAACCATTAGGAAAGCAATGTTTAATTTATATGATATTAAACTGTTGCATTGCCATCTGTTTTATATTCTGTTATTCTGATATTCTGTTTTATAATGTAGTAAATTTTCTCACTGATTGTCTTTAGTAAAATGTCATTATTGTAATCCAGCAGAATACAAATATTTTCACTTAGAAATATAGAATTCTTACATAGAATTCTCATGTGTGTATGTATATTTCTCTGTATGTATGTAGCTGTGTGTATGCACATAACTATATATATATGAATTTGTGTGTGTGTGCTATATCTTTATGTGAATGCATATCTACATGTGCATATGTGCATGTTTTGAATATGCATGCAAATTCTTGTGTATGTATTACATGTTTATATGTGTATGTGCATATGTAATTTTGTGTGTGTGTGTGTGAGTTTCAAAAGACTAATTATTCAAAAATATATTAATTCTAATTAGTTTAAGGAGTAAGTGTTCTTTTTGGCAACACTTTAATATATGTATGTATGTGTGTGTGTGTATGTGTCTGTGAGTGCGTGCATCTGTGTGTTTGGGTGTGACTGGGTGTTGGTCAAACATTATTCTAATGTCCGGACCTGACTATGACTCATAATCGCATTTTCTTTTGTTGTTGTTTTTCTCCTTTTTATTTTTTTTTTTTTTCGCTTTTTTTTATTTTGTTCTCTTATGCCTTTTATTGTTGTCATTGTATCTTGTCACAATTTTCTAAATTAATTCCGAAATTCCTTCGGTGAAGAACAAGTGAGTCTAAATATCCAATGTGATTTATTTCTGTCTCCATGTTTTTCCTTTCGTCTTTTCTTTTGTTCTTCTTTCCTTCCTTCATGCCTTCATTCCTTACATCATACACTCATTCATTCATTCATTCTTCCGCTGCAATGATCAATGCTTTCTGCCATTGATAAACTCAACTAACCGACCATACTTATATCTCCAATATGTTTCGTCACTACTGAAATAATCAATAAATTTTCTTTAGTGTGTGTGTGTGTGGTGTGTTTGTGTGGTGTCGCGCATGTGTGTTTCTTTAATTTTTCTTTATTTTAATTTAAATTAAGCAAAATATATTTGAGTTTGACAGTTATGTTTCAACCCTTGCAGACAACACACACACACCACACCATATCACACGCACCGTCATACCACACCATGCCACACATGCACACCACACACTCACACACACACACACACCACACACACACACCACACACACACACACACATACACAAAGGTGGTTAATATTTCTTTCTCCTTCTCTCCTTCCTCTCTCTCAATCTCTCTTTTACTATCAGCCTTATTGGTATATTCTTTTTTTTTTTTACTCCATAGTTTTTTTTTATGAAGAAGATTTGCACAAGAATGGGATGTTTTCTTTGGGGCTGCAAGAATTGTGCCTTTTCTTTCCCCCATTTTATCCTTTTTACTCGTCGCAGATTTCGGTTACTGCAAGTGTTGTTGTTGTTGATGCTGACGTTAAATAATCATCTATATGCATGCATGTGTGTGTATATGTGTATATTAATGCCACACAGAAGTCTTAGACCGAGTTTTCAGTGTTGGGCATGTTCCCATAGCCATATAACTGTGGGTGCATGTGCATGCGTGCAGTGTGTGGTGGAGTGCATGGTGATTATGCTAATTTCCAAAGAACTGTCATTCTTTTCAAAACTGCAATTTAAGTTTCCAAAGGTCCAAATTTTGCAAATAAAATGGGTACTGCTCCCTAGAGGAAACTAAATTTTCCTATCCCTTAGGTAGTCTAAAGATGATCGGATGATGTGTTCCAAAGCCCTTATGGTAGTATTATCAGTTCTGCCCATTTGAAACATATTTTATGTAATTCCTTTCATTTTTGCTGGATGGTGGTTCTGTTTTCTTGATAGGTGATAATTCTACTACTAATAATAATAATAATAAAATTATTATTATATAAGACGGTGAGCTGACAGAATCATTAGCATGATTCCGAATCATTAGGGATAAAGGATGATTCCGAATCATTAGGGATAAAGGATGATTCCGAATCATTAGGGATAGGAATAGCAGAATCGTTAGGGATAAAGGCGCCGAGCTGGCAGAAACATTAGCACGCCAGGCGAAATTCTTAGTGGTATTTCGTCTGCCATTACATTCTGAGTTCAAATTCTGCCAAGGTCGACTTTGCCTTTCATCCTTTCAGGGTCGATAAATTTAGTACCAGTTATGCACTGGTGTTGATGTAATTGATTTAATCCCTTTGTTTGTCCCCTCTAAGTTTAGCCCCTTGTGGGCAATAAAGAAATAAGAATCATTAGCCTGCCGGATCAAATGCTTAGCAGCATTTCATCCGTCTACACATTCTGAGTTCAAATTCCGCCAAGTTCAACTCTGCCTTTAAATTAAGTACCAGTGAAATACTGGGGTCGATGTAATCGACTAGTTCCCTCACCCAAATTTCTACTATAGTAGAAAGGATTATTATTATTATTATTATGATGATGGCAGTGAATTGGCAGAATTGTTAGCACAGTGGATGAAATGCCTTGCAGCTTTTCATGTCTTTGTGTTTTGTGTTCAAATTCTGTTGGGGTTGATCTTGTCTTTCATCCCTTTCAGGGGTTGATAAAATAAGTACCTGTTGAACACTGGGCCTGATTTGATCAACTTACCGTCTCTCCTGAAATTGCTGGCCTTGTGCCAAAATTTGAAATTATTAAGTAGCAAGCTGGCGGAATCATTAACATATCAGAAGAAATTTCTTTGTAGCATTTCTTTTAGCTTTTCGTTCTCATTCAAATTCTGATAAATTAAGTACCAGTTATGTACTGGGGTCACTGTAACTGACTATCCCCCTCCCCAAAATTTCAGGCCCTGTACCTATAGTAGAAAGGATTATTATTATTATTATTATTATCATCATCATCATCATTATTAATAATAATAAGGTTGTGAACTGGCAGAATTGTTAACCTGGTGGGTGAAATGCTTAGTGATATTTCATCTGCCACTATGTTTTGAGTACAAATTCCACCATGGTCAACTTTGCCTTTCATCCTTTTGAAGTTGATAAATTAAGTATCAGTGATACACTGGAGTCGATGCAATCAACTAGCCCCCCCCCCCAAAAAAAAATTCCAGGTCTTGTGCATATAGTAAAAAGGATTATTATCATTATTATTAATAAAGTGGCGAGCTGGCAGAATTGTTAGCCCACTAGGTGAAGTGCTTAGTGGTACTTCATTTGCAACTACGTTCTCAGTTCAAATTCCGCCAAGGTCAGCCTTGCCTTTCATCCTTTCAGGGGTCAGTCAATAAATTAAGTACCAGTGGAGTACTGGGGTTGATGTGATTGACTGTCCTCCTCCCCACAAAATCCAGGCCTTGCGCCTATAGTAGAAAGGGTTATTATTATTATTATTATCATTATTATTATTAAGATGGGTGGGGACTGGCAGAATCATTAGAGCATCAGGGATAAAAAAAATATCTTTTGTAGTATTCATTCTGACCCTTTATGGTCCAAGTTCAAATTCTGCCGTGTTCAACTTTAGCTTTTATCCTTTTGGGGTTGGTGCCAGTCAAATACAGGCAGTCAATATAACTGAGGTACCCACTCCCTTCAAAATTGCTGGCCTTGTGCCAAAATGATACATTATTATTATTGTTGTTGTTGTTCCAAAGAAGAAGCCCCTACACAGACATTTGACCTAAAAGTAGCAGCCAAATCTCCCTCAAATCATACACAAAACTGAAGAACAATGTCTAAAAAAACAAAAAAGACCAGATGTCCAAACAAAATATCTTTGATCATAGATCTGGCAGATCTGGGTAAACCTGGGGTTAAATTAATCTCAGATCAAATCCAACTGTCTGAATAAAGCAACAAACAGGATGGTTACAGCAGAAGCATCTTTGATCAGAGGTCTACTACAATGGTTTTCAACCATTTTTTACATATGGGCCCCTCTGATTCCTATTTTACTCTGGGTTAGGAGGAGAGGCCCCCTAGCCATTCAATGTCTAAAAACTCTTGGACTTATTTAAGGACTATATAACAGCAGATCACGTGATCACGTGACCGACCAGACCATCAGATGTTGTTACACATCACTGGTCACAATGCATTCGCATTGTTTTTTTTTAGCCTTCGAATGACGCCACCCCGCTGGCTAAGTGCGCAGGCCAACAGAAGAAAGAGTGAGAGGAGTGGTGAAAGAGCACAGCAGGGATCACCACCCCCGGCCGGAGCCTCGTGGAGCTTTTTAGGTGTTTTCGCTCAATAAACACACACAACGCACAGTCTGGGAATCGAAACCGCGATTCTACGACCGTGAGTCTGCTGCCCTAACCACTGGGCCATTGCGCCTCCACATAACAGCAGATATTAATGGAATTTGTGATATGTGAATGCATTCTTGGGAATTCCTGTTTTGGAAATTTCCCTTCGGGACTCATTTAATTATAGTTAATTAATCATGGAGACTTACATATTACAGCGACTATATTACATATTACAGGGGCTGTATTAGATATTATAAATACTACATTACAGATTACAAATACATTACATATTACTGGGATTCTATTACGCATTACAGGGACTATATTACACATTACAGGGACTATATTATACATTACAGGGAATATATTACACATTACAAGAACTATATTACACATTACATATTACAGGGACCATATTATATATTATAGGGACTACATTACAGATTTACAGTAACTGTATTACATATTACTGGGACTATATTACATATATTATGACTTTATTACAAATTACAGATACTATATTACATATTACTAAGACTATATTATGTATTGCTAAGACTACATTACATAATTACATATTACAGCAGATAACATAACCTAATTCAGGGGTCACTTTTTAATTTTTTTTTTTTTTTTTTTGCAATTACTAAAATCTGAAAATATTAAAAATTATACTGATCAGGTTCCTACTTTAATTATCTCTTCTGTCATGTCACTTGTTTTAATGTGGTTTTGGATTCAGTACTATATTATATATATATATATATATATATATATAAAGTTAATCCAAACAAGATAGCAAAAAAACAAAAAAACAACAACGCAAGGACGTGGAACAAATAAAGTATTATTGGACGCTCAGGAAAGAAGGGAAGAAGGAGGGTTTGACGTTTCGAGCGGAGCTCTTCGTCGGAAACATAGGAGAAGGAAAGATCCCGAGAAGGGAAGACAGGGGAAAAAAATTGCTAGTGATACAGACGAGGTCACATGTAGAATAAAAATTATATTTTCATATAAACATTATAAGGCAGTGCAATAGCAACTGAAATAACTTTCTCTCAGGTCGGGCAAACCTGTTTCTGTTCTTAGTGAAATCTTATCTGCCTATTTACTTGCTTAATTCTTGTGAAGGTATCACTCTTATACTTGGATCTCTGTCCATTTAAGTTATTTGGTTTCTTTGGTTATTCCACCTCTTTCTCTCTTTGTAAATATTCCAGCAACAACATCCATTTTATATATGTGTGTGTGTTCTTATATTTTTCCAGTAGCCTTCTTTTTCTAAGAATTTCTAATACGATTAACCCATATCTTGCAGTGGTGGCAGTAGTGGCTGTAGTAGTAACAGCAAGAGTAGCAGCAATAAGGACGGGGGGGGGGCAACAGGATAGTGGTGAAAGTAGTGGATGTGTTGATGATACTTATGATGATGATGAAGTGGTGTCATGATCATGGTGGTGGTGGTGGTGGTGGTGGTGGTGGTATAGATGATAATAGTGCGATGATGGCAGATGTGAATATCTGAAGATTTTACAAGTTGTTGTTTATCTCCCAGGATAGTCCCGATTCAGTTGAAATTATTTATAGCCACAGCTTTTCCAATCATAGCCATTTGATCTTTCTCACATATTCCTCACTACATTATACAAAATATCTTGCCTTTCTCAAGATAGATAATAAGGATGTGATTTTGAGAATTCAGTTGTTATTTCTTGCAGTTCATGTGACCACGTAGATTACTTGTGTACAAGAATTAAATACAAATTAATTTCTCTAGTGCACAGCTAATTACTATACAAATAATTATATTACATTCTGTACTAGTGTTGTCCCATAACATGTTGTGATATCGGGAAAAGTCGATAACTGCCTGCAACAGACTGTTATCTTAGATTTATTTTAAGCGATTTTACTGCTTCACTTTGGTTTGTTGAAGAATTTGATAATGAAAAGAATTAGTCCTAACTTCTAATTCCAACTTTCGAACTGGTCTTTTTCCATTATTACTACTATCTTCATGTCATGATATATATTTGAATGGTATTTTAAACTATAAGGACCCAACAACTGTTAGGGGAAGGCTTGGGTAATGGTGGTGGTAAGGGTGTGCAGGAGGCATTAACACACTTTACCAGGAATGTAGTATGGATGTGTGGCCATTTCTCGGCTAGCAACAGTGTCTTTCTATTCTAACTATATGTATATGTATGTGTGTGTGGGTGTGTCTATATACATAAATATATATATATATATATATATATATATATGTACAGTGTGAGCCAAAAGTCATGAAGGGGTTTGAATGCTTTATAACCCCTTTATATTTTGTTTTAAATTTGCAAAAACTATAGTGTCATAAACAATCATCATCATCATCGTTTAACGTCCGCTTTCCATGCTAGCATGGGTTGGACGATTTGACTGAGGGCTGGCAAACCAGATGGCTGCACCAGGCTCCAATCTTGTTCTGGCAGAGTTTCTACAGCTGGATGCCCTTCCTAACACCAACCACTCCAAGAGTGTAGTGGGTGCTTTTACATGCCACTGGCACGGGGGCCAGTCAGGCGGTACTGGCAACGACCTCGCTCGAATCTTTTTACACATGCCACCGGCACAGGTGCCAGCAAGGCGACGCTGGTACAGTACATATAGAAAATGTATTTACATTACATATGCAAACTCACATCTCATAAATGGCCTCTATTTTCTACTTCACACAAACGTGCCCTTTCTAAGGTGTTTTCTATGACAACCCTTAATGTTTCAGGTTCTAGTGCTCTGATTTCAGTCTAAATATTGTTCTTAAGCTGTTGAAGTGTCTGAGACTTGTTAACATAATTTTTCTTCCATGAGATAACCCCATAGGAAGTAGTCAGGAGCTGTCAGATCTGGAGAAAGTGATGGCCAGCAGATGTCACAACTGCAGGAAATTATTCTTCCCTTAAAAATATGCTCAAACAGTTATATTGTGGGCCTTGTGCTGTGTCTCTGTCCTGTTGGAATGACATGCCAGGTTTATCACAAACTGCTGGGAGTAAAAAATTTTTGATCATAGACCAATGTCCATACCCTGTAATTGTGGAAAGTTCTTCACAAAAATAAGGTCCCATCACGTCTTCTCACATCACTCCACACCAGACTGTACACTTAAGGGGATACAATTCCCTTTGGTGAATTGGTCTAGGATTTTCCAAACCCCAAATCTCTCACACCATAAGGGCAACAGTATGCTCATTGAGTTAGAATTATTGATCCTTAGTTTTGATAATAAAATTGCACAATTTGTGTTTGCTGTTTGGTCATGAACTTTTCCATGGTTTAATCTCCAAGGTTTTTATAAAAATCAATAAAAACATTAAAAAATTTAATTTTTAAATAAACTTATTTTAGACCACCTATACATACATACATGTATGTATGTATGTATGTATGTATGTATGTATGTATGTATGTATGTATGCATGTATGCATGTATGCATGTATGCATGCATGCATGCATGCATGCATGCAGGCAGGCAGGCCGGCAGGATAAAATTTTTTTCGAAAAAAAATTCTTTTCAAAAAAAATTTTATCAATGGCCAGCATATTAAAAAGTACCTTTAAAGGTTAAATTTATTTGGCATTAGAAATTTTTTCGTTTGCCCTTATTTATAATATGTATGTATGTATGCATGCATGCACGCACGCACGCACATACACACACACACACATTAATGTTTGTTTTTATTTCAAGTTTTATATATATATATGTAAACAAAAGCAATTTAACATCAAACTAAAGGCCCACTCAGTACTTTTTAATGGAAGTTTAATGACTTTTACATGGAAATAGTTGACATCCATTTTGGTTGCCATCATGGAATTTATTGCAATGGATTTTCTACAGCCTGATGCCCTTCCTGTCACCAACTCTTCCTTGTTTGCTAGTAAGGTAGTATTTACTCATGACCAGACATATCTCAGAAGCTTGGAAACAATCTTACCACTATCATGTGATATCAAAGCAAGAAGACAATACAACACACCCACACACACAGACACATGCGCATAGGTGTGTGTGTGTGTGTGTGTATGTGTGCATGATACTTTGTCAACCCAGGGTTATAGTTGAAGACACTTGCTCAAGGTTCCACACTGTTGGACTGAACCCAAAACCATGTGGTTGAGAAACGAAATTCTTACCACACAACTATGCTTGTAGTGTTTTATACATATTTTCTTGTTTCTGTCATTTGACTGTGGCCATGCTGGAGCATCGCCTTTAGTCGGACAAATCAACCCCAGGACTTATTCTTTGTAAGCCTAATTACTTAGTATATCGGTCTCTTTTGCCACATTCCTAAGTTATGGGGATGTAAACACATCAACATCGGTTGTCAAGTGATGGTGGGGGTACTAACACACACTCACACACACACACACACACACACATACATACATACATACATATATACGGTGGGCTTCTTTCAGTTTCTGTCTACCACAAATTCACTCACAAGGCTTTGGTCGGCCAGATGCTATAGTAGAAGACACTTGCCCAAGGTGCCACACAGTGGGACTGAACCCGAAACCATGTGGTTGGTAAGCCTGCTACTTACCACACAACCACTCCTACGCCTATGTAAGACTGAACCTGAAACCATCTGGTTGGTAAACAATCTTCTTACCACGCAGTTATACCTGCACCTATACAGACAGAAAAATAGACATAAAAAGCAAAATGAAATTGTCTCCTCTCCATATCTTTTGCTAAGAATTCCTTCTCTATATGTTTCATTTCCAATGTCTCGCTATAGATTTCTTTGTATTACACATGGAATATGTCATATGTGGGGTACGCTGTTGAATTACAAAAGCTCATTTAACATATTGAATTGATTGTTCTTTGGAGAGAACATTTACCAAAATTCTTTTGCATTTATATTCTATATATTTTCTGTTAAGTTTTACAACATACAAAAATAGACTTCAACAATAATTTACAACATTAGTCATAATATTATTACAGAAATAAAAGTGAATATAATAGAATAAGTGCATAATGGAATAATGATGTAATGGAATGTTTTGTTTTGATTTTTTTTGTTTTTGAATGGTTTTAAATGATTCTGCCATCATTGTTTCAATTTGACACATGATCTCGGATCACGTTACTCAAACAAATAGTACTTTGGAGGGGGGGGGACTTTTACCCTTCAAAAAAAAAAAATGTGTATATGTGTTGATGTTCATATATATATATATATATATATATATATATATATATATATATATATATATATACATGCACACCTACATACTGTGTTTAGGCATGTGTATATATATATATATATATATATACATGCACACCTACATACTGTGTTTAGGCATGTGTATATATATATATATATATAATATATATAATATATATATATAAGCTCTACCTGCGACGATTTCATCTCAATCGAAGGAGAGGAGCTTTCTCCGTCCGGGTTGCGGATCCGTGGAACAAGCTGCCAGACGAGATGGTGAAGATGCCGACGACCGCTTTGTTCAAAGCCTCCCTTGACCTCAAGTGGCCTGAACTCTTTACATGAACACCACCCTGTACTTAACTCCATGTCCCCCTACATGGCCTTGCTATTTGCTTTTGAGCCAAATTAACTAACTAACTAACTATATATGTATATAACGTATACTTGTCTCTCTCTCCGTGTATATATATATATGTATATATATATATCACAAATAACAGACACCATAGAATAGCATCAGAGTGCAGATCATAGGTATAGGGCTCTAGAAATTGATATCACAAAATGAAACAAAAGTGTTTTTAAAATGTCTTTAATTTCAGCTCAATGATCTCATACCAAATCATCCATCAAACATAGACAACTCCAAAACGCTTGCCTTAATTATTCTGATACATAATAGTTTGAGAATGCACGCACACACACACACACACACACACCACACACACACACACACACACACACACACACACACACACACACACACACACACACACAGATTTTATTGTATTTTAAAATATTCATCACTTGTCCTTAAATCTGTTTCAGATGCAAAGTCCCAGAAAAAACCTCTTGGATCAAAGACATCATTACGATCTGGAAGCATTTCAAGTTTAAAGGGTTCAACTACGGCTCAGGTAAAAATGATGTTTTCTAACTGAATCATGTGACTTGTCTGAGATTTGTATTATTGTTATTACTATTACAAAGAGCTATGTAATCAGTTATTTTTATTGAAAACAATTGAAGAGGCAGTAGAGAGAGAGCAAGAGAGAGACAGAGACTGTCACAGTCATCATAATAATCATCATCGTTTAACGTCCGCTTTCCATGCTGGCATGGGTTGGACGATTTGACTGAGGGCTGGCAAACCAGATGGCTGTACCAGGCTCCAATCTGATCAGGCGGAGTTTCTACAGTTGGATGCCCTTCCTAACGCCAGCCACTCTGAGAGTGTAGTGGGTGCTTTTACGTGCGAATAAAAATTTTTGTGATTGAAGTACGTACATGGAATTTTCAATAATAAAAGAAATTAAAAACCTCATTTTGATTTTTGAAAAAAAGATATTTTAGAATTGGAATTTCTAAACAGTGTATACTTTAATAAGTGCTTTCTTTAAGCAAAAGTTACACACTCCAAACTAATAAATATGCTACTTTCTTTGTCATAGTATAAATTGGAAGATGGTGAATTTGCAGATCCTTTAGAATATCAGAAAAAATACCTTGTAGAATTTATTTTGGTTCTTTCCGTTCTGAATTCAAATCCCACTGGGATCAACTTTGCTTTTCTTCCCTCCAAGGTTGATAAAATGGAGCAACCTGTTAAGTAATAATCTCCTGCCCTTCAAAATTGCTGCCTTTGTATCTAAATCAAAAACCATTATAGTTGTTAGGAAGAAGGCAAAATTATGGGAGAGGACACTGTTCTCTTCAATATATCAGAAAAATCTGAAAACACTGGGTGATGTCTTTTTAGCCTAAAATTATTCTTCTCTACCAACACATGCAATTTGAATGACTTGTGTTATTTATGGCTGGTATGGGTCATTCAAGTTGCTTTACTTTCAGTACAATTCTTGTGCATGCATAAGTATTTGAGTGTGTATAAGAGTATGTATATAGGTACCGTAAATCCTCAAGTATAATCTGCATTTTTTTCCCAAAATTTAACGGTCAAAATCCCTCGTGCGTATTATATACGAGGTTAAAAACGAAAATTATTTCCTAAGCAATGTCCGAGTCTCTATTTGCTGTCAGGCAATGTTTATTCAGACGCATTTTGTGATGTCGGACGCGAAAATACCTTAAGCTAAGCCTGAAAGCAATGACATCATTAAAAAAATCATCCTTAACTTGTAATAAGCAACATTTATTAAACATTATTAGTGTTATTTCTTTATTTTCTGCAAACAAAATACACAAAAATGCTACACGTTTGCATTATGTTATATATACAATAATAATAAAGGACGTTACCGTATACATTTTTACAAACCATGGACGTTATATAGACCTCCTTGACTCAAGTTCGAGAAGGGGTGCATATTATACACAAGATTTGGGTTTTTCAGAGGTACAGCCCCCTAAAAATCCCCTGTGTATTATACTCAAGGATTTACGGTATTTACATTGTGTAATATATAGTCATTATATATATTTCAGGTTTGTGGTTTAGTGGTTAGGTTGTTGGATTCATGATGAGATTTTGGTTTCAATTCCTGGATTGGCAGCATATTGTGTTCTTGAGCAAAACATTTAGTTTCACATTGCTCCAGTCCACCCAGTTAACAAAAATGAGTATTCCTGCAATGGGCTGGCATCCCATCCAAGGGTTTACATATGTGTCACAGAAACCTAAAAATTGGCCCTAGGAGTCTATATTACCCAAGAAAAATCTCATATTTCATAAATCGATAAATGTATATTTTTTTTTTTAAATACATATATAGGTGCAGGTGTAGCTGTGTGGTAAGAAGCTTGCTTCTCAACCACATGGTTCCAGGTTCAGTTCCACTGTGTGACACCTTGGGCAAGTATCTTCTACTATAGCCTTGGGCCAACCAAAGCCTTTTGAGTGGATTTATTAGAAGGAAACTGAAAGAAGCCTGTTGTATATATGTATGTATCTATGTGTGTGTTTTCCCCCCATCACTACTTGATAACAAGTGTTGGTGTGTTTGTGTCCCCATAACTTAGCGGTCTGGCAAAAGAGACTGATAGGATAAGTACTAGGCTCAAAAAATGTCATGAGATCCATTTGTTCATCTAAAACCCTTCAAGGCAGTGCTCCAGCATGGCCACAGTAAATTGACTGGAACAAGTAAAAAAAAAATAAAAGAATAAAAATATATATATAAGAAAAACTAGGTGCAGGCATTGTCTTTTGGTAAAAAGTTTGCTACCTAATCACATGGTTCTGAGTTCAATCCCAATGCAAGTCACCTTGACCATGTGTCTTCTGCTTTAGTCCCAGGCCAATGAAAACCCTGTGAGTGGATTTGGTAGGTGGAAACTGACCCCTGTTGTACTCTTTTACCCCAACTTTCTCTCACTCTTTCTTCCTGTTTCTTGAGTAATGCTGCAATGGACTGGCATCCCATCCAGCTGGGGGGAACCCATACGCCACAGAAACTGGGAAACCGGACCCATGAGCCTGGCTCGGCTTGAAAAGGACGCATAAATAAATAAAATTACATGCTCATACATATAATGCATGTAGACTTATATACATTTATTTGTGTATTAGTGTATATTAACCCTTTCGTTACTGTATTTATTTTGAGATGCTCTGTGTTTCTTTCAATTACTTTGAAATATAACAAAGAATTTAGTAAAATAACTTTGTTATCATTCAGCTAGTGTTAGGAACATAAATTGTGATTAAAGTTTGGTGGAAGTATTTTAATTCAAAACTCATGAAAACAAGACATTTGTATTCAGAGCCAGAGCTGGTTTTAGCCGGGTTGGTATTGAAAGGGTTAATATTTAACAGAAGCAACAGAGTGACTTAAGGGCCGAGAGCTTCTTGCATCTGCTAAATATCAATAGAATTATACACATACTCATATTTTGAGATCTGTTTTTCCTGTTTCCACCACAATACCTCTGTATGTGTGTGGATAGACAGATTAGATAGATGTGTATATGTACAAACATACGCGCACACACACACATACATGTGTATATATTAAGATGAGTTGATGTTGTCATTGTCACACCATTGCTCATGTGATATAACTTGTCAGTTTATTGCTTTGATTGGTTCGTGTTGTTGCCGCTCTTGTCATGGTTGTAGAAGTAATGGGTTGGTGAAATTTTGATAAATAATTATAATATCATCTATTCCCATATATATATATATATATATACTAGCAGTATCGCCCGCCGTTGCTCGGGTTTGTTAGGGAAATAACTATATAAGCATTTTTAGAGAGTTATAGCCAAAAAATATCAAAAAAATGCATTAAAAATGGGAAAAAAATTATGGTAAATTTTTTTTTAAATCGTTGACTCATCGTAGACATTTTTAAAGAGTTACTTCCCTTATATAATAGCGAAAAAATGCATTAAAATGGAAAAAATTATGGTAAATTTTTTTTTAAATCGTTGACTCATCGTAGACATTTTTAAAGAGTTACTTCCCTTATATAATATCGAAAAAATGCTTTAAAATGGAAAAAATGATGGTAAATTTTTTTTTAAATCATAGACTCATCATAGACGCGCGCTAATACCCAGAAGGGCTCGATATGAATCATGACTATAAGATACCCGGTTTTGGTTAAACTGCACCGCAAAATGTGGGAGTAGTTAGGAATCTAAATCGTAGGAGACAGACACACAACTTGACTTTTATATATAAAGATATATATATATATATTTGTCCACCATGTTTTGTCTCCATCTGTCCTTTTGTAGCTTCACTCTCTCCTTACCTCTCTCTTTCTCTCTATTCATGTGTGTGTGCATGTCTTTTATCTTTTACCTGTTTCAGTATTAGTCTGTGGCCATGCTGGAGCAATGCTTTGAAGAACTTTTAGCCAAATGAATCGACCCCCAGTACTTTTTTCTTTAGCTTGGTACTTATTCTATTGGTTGTCTTTTGCTGAACCACTAAGCTACAGGGACATAAACTCACCAACACCAGTTGTCAAGCAGTGGTGGAGGACAAAAGGCATATACACACCCACATATACATACATTAATATATATATATATATATATATATATATATATAATATATATATAATGGCTTCTTTCAGTTTCTATCTACCAAATCCATTCATAAGGCTTTGGTCAACCCAAGGTGTCATGCAGTGGGACTGAACCCAGAACCATGTGGTTGGGAAGCAAGCTTCTTACCACACAGCCACCCATATGCTATAGGTGTCTACATTATTGTTTCAATAACCACTTTTCCATGCTTGCATGCATCAGATAGAGTTCATTGAGGCAGGTTTTCTACTGCTAAATGTCCTTCAAGTTGCCAACCCTTACCTATTTCCAAGCAGGGTAATATTTCCTCATTGCCAGGTATGTCTATGCAAGGCGGCGGAAATGAATGGAAACTGCTTGTATGACAGTGACACTCATTTACGACGATCACAAAATGTTGAAACAAAGATACACAAACACACATATGCAGAAATACATACACACACACGTGTGTGTGTGTGTGTGTGTATGACAGGCTTCATTCAACTTCCATCTACCAAATCTACTTGATGCTTTGTTATTGTAACAAAACCTCCATAAGCAAGAAACCTCTAATTTATTCCATTATTGAGTTCTCATTGTACCTGTCCGCCTTGTTTCACCATGTCTAGTTTGTTTGTGAGAGAGAAAAACAGTCGCCCATCTACTCACACACACACACACACACACACACACATACACGCACGCACACAATGACTCTTCAATCTGAACTGACATGAACAGCAATAAAAGCAACAACATCCTTAGTTATACAAACCTCCTTACAGTATAATTGACCTCAACAATATGTCATACACTCTGCTATTCTTACTAAAAGCACTCTTATTTACTTCCCCAATTGTTTCCTGTTGCAATTTCTATTTAAATCTTGCCAAATTCAGGCGTAATTCTTACTATTTCGTGGGCATTATTCAAATTAGTTTCTTTGTGTTTACGGTTTTATGTTCTTTGTGTGTGTTTTTCTTTCTTCCTTCTCAAAGAGACAAAAAAAAAAGATAGTGGGTGCTGGGGTGACAATAAGAGATATTTAATTAATTTTAAATAATGGCATCTGGTAGTGAGTTACAGAATGAACGCTTATATATCATCATCATCATCATCATTGTTTAATGTCTGTCTTCCATGCTGGCATGGGTTGGACGGTATAACAGGAGCCGGTTAAGCAGACAACTACACCAGGCAAGCTGGCAGAAACATTAGCACGCCAGGTGAAATGCTTAGCGGTATTTCGTCTGCCATTACGTTCTGAGTTCAAATTCCACCGAGGTCAACTTTGCCTTTCTGCGTTTAGCCCCTTGTGGGTAGTAAAGAAATAGGTATTTCATCTGCCATTATGTTCTGAGTTCAAGTTCTGCCGAGGTCGACTTTACTTTCATCCTTTCAGGGTCGATAAATTCAGTACCAGTTACGCACTGGGGCCAATGTAATCGACTTAATCCCTTTGTCTGTCCTTGTTTGTCCCCTCTATGTTAAGCCCCTTGTAGGCAATAAAAAATTTTTAAAAAAAGACTACACCAGGCTATTGTGTCTGTTTTGGCATGGTTTTTACAGCTGGATGCCCCTCCTAATACTAACCACTCCATAGAGTGGACTCAGTGCTTTTTATGTGGCATCAGCACAGGCGAGGTCAATTTTGGCATGGTTTTTACAGCTGGATGTCCTTCCAAATACCAACCACTTTACAGTGTGAACTGGATGCTTTTTACGTGGCACCAGCACTGGCAGGGTCACCAAGTAACTTGCAAGACAAAGATCCTTTGGGAGGGGATGTAGCATTGGAGGAGGGGATCTTGTGTCAGATGATGAAAGGCTAGAGTGTGACAAAGACAAAGAAGCAGAAACAGGTGTCTTGCTATAGATGAGGTACATGGTTACCCGGCTAGAGAGAAAGGTAATAAGAAAGAGGACAGAAACAGGTGTACTGCTGTAAATGGGATACTTAGTTACCTAGCCAGAGGGAAGAGCAACTCACACACACAGGGACACAGGTGTGTCTACCTGTGTGTTTGCTTGTGTTTATGGTCTGTCATCCTATATTTATTTTTCGTGTCTACTCACATAGAAACACACAGGCATGCCCTTAAGAAATGTATAAATTTTTTATAGACATAAATAATGTTATGTAATAAGAATTATAATTAGTAGAACCCTTTCTTATTTTGGCTCAAGATCAGTAATTTTGAGGAGGAGGTTTGATTTGATATTGAGCCCTGTGCTTAACTGGTGCATATTTTAATGACTCCAAAGCAATAAATGGCTAAGTTGACCCCAGCAGAATTTGAACTCAGAACATAAAGCTCGAAGAAATAATGCAAAGCATTTTGACCAGTGTGCTAAAAATTCTGCCACCTCATCATAATAATAATCTTTTCTACTCTAAGCACAAGGCCTGAAATTTTGGGTAAGGTGAGACAGTCAATTAGATTGACCCCAGTATGCAACTGGTACTTAATTTATCGACTCTGAAAGGATGAAAGGCAAAGTCAACCTCGACGAAATTTGAACTCAGAACCTAAAGACAGACAAAATACCGCAAAGCATTTCACTAACGTTTCCGCCAGCTTGCCACCTATAATAATAATAAGAAGAAATTCTGACTTAAACATTTTGAATTCTAATTTAGAAATTAACTAATGTATATCTATAGACTTTCTATTTATATAACATTATCATGTTGGTATAAGGGCAATAAAGAATTCCATCAAAGAATCTAAGAGTACTAAGAATACATGCATACATCTACACACGTACATGCAGATGAGTGTGTGTGTGTGTGTGTGTGTATATTCTCAGCCAAAACAGTCCGACAAACGAGAACATGAAACTCTGAGTAACAGTTTTTGTGATGTCTTTGCAGCTTTATTAATAAAGCATACTACTCTACCTCTGGTATTTGAGTACTGTTTTTAGCACTTTGTTTCACATTTATGTGCTTACTCTGGTGTGTGTGTGTATATATATATATTTATATGAGGACAAGTGTCTTCTGCTATAGTCTCAAGCTGAACAAATCCTTGTGAGTGGATTTGGTAGATGGAAACTAAAAGAAGCTTGTTGTATATATATGTGTATGTGTGTGTATGTCTGTATGTGTTTGTCCACCAACACCACCACCGCTTGACAACCAGTGTTGGTGTGTTTATGTCCCTGTTACCTAGCAGTTAAACAAGAAAACTAATAGAATTAAGTGCCAGGCTTAATAAGAAAATAAATACTGGAGTTGATTAGTTCAACTAAAATTCCTCCAGGTGGTGCCCCAACATGGTCGCCATCTAAAGACTGAAACAAGTACTAAAGATAAAAGATATGTTCTAGTTCATTATATAAACTACCACAGTGATTTGTAACGTAGGTACCACCGGTAACTCCTGCAATACAGAAAAAAAAAAATATTCACAAACACACATACACATATGTATATACATATATACTACAGGCTTCTTTCAGTTTCCGTCTACCAATCCACTCACAAGGCTTTGGTCAGCCCAAGGTGTCACGTAGTGGGACTGAACCCAGACCATGTGGTTCGTAAGCAAGTTACTTACCACACAACCACTCCTACGCCTATGTACTGTATAAACTTTGATGGCTTTTCTTTTATAAAATATATTTTATTGAAAGCAGCACTCCAATCATGGAGATGACAGTGACTTGCACCCTTCTAATATCAAGAACCTCATCTCTCGTCTTCTGATGAATTCCATGTATCCACAACTATTTATTCAAATTGAAAAAACCATCCGAGAAATACAAAGAAACGCCTTCTGACATTTCCAAAAATCCAAATAATGTAATTTGCATCACAGTAATGTGAGGCTCCAAAAAAAAAAAAGGAAAGCGTCACCAGTGATTCCTATGGCAGGCAAAGTGTTAAACATATTATTCATTAAAATAGATTTTTTTTATTTCCTAGCTTATTCATAGTTGCTAATAAGATGTAAGGGAGAATACTTCATAAGTGATTTTACCAAGTAGTCTTTCCTTGATATTATTATTATCATTATTCAGGAATGGTTGAGTTGTAAGAATGAAGTAAATTACCAGTAGAAGGATAGTTTTGTATGTCTACATTCAGAGTTCAAATACACGTAGTGCCAATTTTGTTTTTTTATCTTTGAGTCTGCAAAGTGCTGTAATTTTTGGTACAATTATAGCCACATTTGGGGGTGTATGAGAGGAGTTGGTCTGGTTTTTTTTGTTGTTTTCTAAATAATTTTAATAATTTAGAGAATGAGAGAATTGGTAGTATGTTTGTTACACAGAATATTTTGTGCTCTTTTGTTAATATCATTTTATATCTGAGCTCAAATCTTCATTATTTATCCACAAAGTGGAACCAAACCAAAGTGTGTAACTGTGACACAAACTTCTTAATCACATATTCACACTACATATCTCTCTCTCTCTCTCTCTCTCTCTCTCTCTCTCTATCTATCGCTCTCTCTCTCTCCTCTCTCTCTCTCTCTCTCTCTCTCTCTATCTCTCTCTCTCTCTCTCTCTCCTCTCTCTCTCGATCTCTCTCTCTCTCTCTCTCTCTCTCTCATATAGCTGGAATTTGAGAAGTACAGGGTTCAATTTTCAGTAAAAGCCTGGTAGACACTTATTTTTTTTTTCCATCTGTTAAGTTATTTACCTGATCTTTTTGACTTGCCTTCAGGGCCATCTTGTGTTCAAGAATTCTTTTATTTTCTTTAGAATTCCAACTCACTTAGTGCATCTGTTTGTTAACAAGATGACCTCTCTCTCTCACACACACACACACATATCATCATCATCATCGTTTAACATCCGCTTTCCATGTTAGCATGGGGTGGACGGTTCAACTGGGGTCTGTGAAGCCAGAAGGCTGCACCAGGCCAGTCAGATCTGGCAGTGTTTCTACAGCTGGATGCCCTTCCTAGCGCCAACCACTATGAGAGTGTAGTGGGTTTTTTTATGTGCCACCGACACAGGTGCCAGACGAGGCTGGCAGACGGCCACGCTCGGATGGTGTTTTCTTATGTGTCACCGACACAGGTGCCAGACGAGGCTGGCGAACGGCCACGCTCGGATGGTGCTTGTTACGTGCCCTCAGCACGGAGGCCAGTCGATGCGGTACTGGCTACGGTCACGTTCGGATGGATTTCTTATGTGCCACCGGCACTGGTACCACAAGGATACAAATTCCATATATATATGTATATATATATATATATATATATATATATTTTCACACACAAGCATCATCTTAATTAATATCCTTTTTCAATGGCTGGATGGTTTGATAGAGTTCAACAAACCAGAGGACTGCATTGAGCTCCATAGTCTGTTTTCATATGGTTTCTACAACTGAATGCCCCTCCTAATGCCAGCCACTTTACAGTGTATACTGAGTCCCTTTTTTTTTCATGACACCAGCACAAGTGAAGTCACTATGTAGCCCAGAAGACGAAGAAAAGAGCTTCCAACTGAGTGAAGTTTTAGTAGAGAGGGAGGTAGCATTATACCAAATGTTGAGAGGCATGAGGTGTGATAGAGGTACAGGCATAGGTGTCATATTATAGAAGAGATACATGTATTATATAAAAAAGTATATGGTAGTAGAAAACTGTGATGGTGGTGATGAGGTGTCAAAGAATGCTCTCGAGATACAAGGTAAAGTATAAGAGTGATATGACCTGAGTATGGGAAGGTGAGGGTGAATAAGTTCATTAGTGTTCAAAAGGAGAGTGACAGATAGTTGGCAGTAGAGGTAAATGTAGTGAGTGGAACATGGATGGAGTGTGATTAATGGTAAATATCAGTCTGAGAGGAGGAAGGTTAGAGAATAGGAGTGACTTAGGAAGAAGAAGGTGTTAAGTGGTGGTTACAGAAATTGAGGAGAGTAGCAATATATAAAACTGTAGGTAGATCAGGAGAAAAATTATGTGCTGGGTAGAAAAGTGGAGTGTGTGAGGGATGTACAGTGACAGAAGAATATTAGAAGTTTAGAAGTATGTAGGGGTGGCTATAGTGAGTGTCGGACAAAGGTTTGGGTGCAGACCCACTGACAGCAGATATGTGAGGCTGATGAGAATGATAGTAGATAAGAGGAGGTGTTGAAGATGAGATATGGCAGTTCAAAGTTATTGCTTAGAAGAGACGGAAAGATAACTGGAAGCAAAGAAAGGGGCAGCTGGTAAAGTGGGGATGATACTGATATTGAGGAATGGATGTCGAGAGAAGAGAAAGTAACTGGGAGCACAAAGGGAGATAAATATATATTTCTGCGTGTATGACTGAAGCAGCTGAGAGACATAGTTATATGAGTGGAAGGATGAATGGTAAGAATGAGAGAGGAACAGATTGGGTACAGATTCAGGGTCCAGTGAATGAACAAGCATAAACATAATGCTTTCAGGCCTTTTCACTGTGATGGTCATACCTTATCTTTTATAGTGTATTGTCAATCATCTCAATCTTTTATCATCTCTATAAGGCTCAACTTCCAGAAATCATTCTTTTATTACTTCGTCCCATGTCTTTCTAAGTTTGCTTCTCCCCCAAGCTTCATTTACATTTAATGATCAGTACTTTTTTTATGTAGCTATCCTCCTCCAAATGCATCACATGACCATATTGGCACAGTTTTCTCTCTTACACATTTCAAATGGTTCCATTTATGTTCAGTTTTTCTCTCAACACATTCGTGCTCTGTTGTACATGCATACTGACGTTGCCCGTCCAATGGAGTATACTAGCTTCATTCTTTCTAGCTTTTGTATGTCCTCTGCATTCACTGCCCACCTCTCACAACCAAGAATTGTTGCTGTTCATACACAAGGATCATATAATCTGCATTTCACTCTGAGAGAGAGAGAGAGATTTTACAGAGGTAATAGCTCTTTAGACTTTATCCAACCATTTCTTATTCTGGTGATTATGCTTTCAGAACATCCTCCTCCATTGCTAATTAGGTCAACTAGGTAACAGAAACTATCAACTACAGCCAAAGATCGTTTTGGATATTCAAGAAAATCTATTTCTCATGTGTTATTCGTGTTTATTATTCCTGCATATCTGCCACACATGCAATTACTACTTTGTTAACATTTCTGTGATTCTAGAATTTCTACCTACACCTCTTCTACATATAGAACCAGACCATTTTCATGAAGAGATTAGTGTACTGTTTGTTTTCCTGCTTACTAGGACTTTAATAGTTTTTTTAACTTAATGTTAAGGCCCCTTAATTCCAGGTTTTGCTTCCACACCAACATTTTTTTTCTTAATTCTACCACATATTCCACTTGGTAGTTCCTAAGAGCAACCAATCTTAAATTTCCCTGTTATGGCCTGGAGGGCTTTATTGAATGGGAGGGGATTGAGAACTGTGACCTAATTAACTCCTATCTCTACACTAAATTCATTGTTGTACTCATTGCTAACTCTTGGCTTACAGACAGCACCCCTCTACATGGATTAAATGGCTCTCACCAGCCATTCATCTACATCTACTAGCTTCCTTAGAGACCACTAAATGAAGAAACAAAGGACCCCGTCGAAGGTTTTCTTCAGGTCAACTAATGCCAAGTACAATTAATTACTTTTTAGCTAAATATTTCTCTTGCAGTTTTAGTAGAAAGAAGGCATCTCCCTGGCACAAAACCACACTGCATCTCGTCTAGGTTAACACTCTTTCGAATTAATTCACACACACACACACACACATACATGCATGTAGGCACAGTACAATCTAAATGCTTCAGGATTTAGTCCTGCTGCTTGGCATCTTGGATAGATGTCATGTTCTAGAAGTTTTGGTTGATTTTATGCATTGTGAGTGAAATTAGTTAAGCAGAACTTGTGCAGAGACCCATCAGATAGATTTTTTTTTTTTTTTTTGGTCAGTCAAAATGTGACACAGTGTCATACTGATTCTGCCTTAGAACTACATTCTGAGTACACATATCTGGAATACTCAGCCAATTAAACAATAATTCAATGAACAGAAAATTTTGTGAGTGGGTTTATATCTATACAAGTTCTCTCTCATATTTATATATATATATTCATACGACAGCAAGCAATCTGCAAAACTTCAAACTCACTGTTAACTTTCTCTTTGTAAAAATCAAAAAATATGTACTCTACTAAAAAGTACTGAGTAATATTTCTGTTTAATATTAAATTGCTTTTATATATATATATATATTCATATATCATCATCATAATCATTTAACGTCCGTTTTCCATGCTAGCAAGAATTGGACAATTTGACTGACATCTGGTGAACCAGATGGCTGCACCAGACTCCAACCTAGTCTGGCAAGATTTCTACAGTTGGATGCCATTCCTAATGCCAACCACTCCGAGAGTGTAATGGGTGCTTTTATGTGCCTCCGGCACGAGGGCCGGTCAGGCAGTACTGGCAACGGCCATGCTCAAATGGTGCCTTTTATGTGCCACCTGCACAGGAGGAATAAAAATAGACCTTGTGTGTTTTAAATATGTTTTTAAGCCAAGACAATGTGAGTTATAAAAATTAATAGCACAGTTCAATGGTATGTACTTTTACCTGATACGTCTATGTTTCAGGGTTAACACCCCTTTTTCAGGAAATCTTTAGAAGAAGGTATTATTAATTTTATAACTTGCATTGTTTTGGCTTAAAAACATATCAAACATATCTTGCAAACTATACACCTTTACTATATATATATATAATCTGCATTCATAACAACTCAAGTTACTAACTGCAGGCTATAAAGAAATATTTGTGGGGGATAAGTGATCTTCTATATGGGAAAACCTCACAACCCTCACCAACAAATTATTATTGTTCCTGAATGTTGTTACTACGGACTGCTCAAAGCTTACAAATTTCCTACACTTAGATCCTCACATTTTACAATTACATATTAATATGTATGTATGCATGCATTATCATCATTATTTAATGTTCATTTTCCATGATAGATTTAGTTGAGGCACATGTTTTTCTGGTTGGATGCTCTTCTGTCATCACCTATTTTCAAGTAAGGTAATATTTTTCACATTGCTAGACATTTTCTTCATGGAAGACTGCAAATGAACAACCTTGCGTATATGACCATCTTGTAATGTCTAGACAAGGGCACACACACACACACATTGGGCTTCTCTCAGTTTCTGCCTGCCAAATCCACTCACAAGGCTTTGGTTGGCCTTGTACTATAGTAAAAGACTCTTGCTCAAGGTGCCATGCAGTGGGATTGAACCCAAGACCACTTGATTGAGAAACTTCTTAACCCTTTTGATACCAACCCGCCTGAAACCGCCTCTGGCTCTGTAGTACAAATGTCTTGTTTTCAAAAGTTCTGAATTAAAATCTTCCACCAAACCTTAGTCACAATTTATGTTCCTAACTCTAGCTTAAAGATAAACTAAATTATTTTACTAATTTTTCGTTATATTTAAAATTAATTGAAAGAAACACAGAATATCTCAACAGAAATATGGTAACAAAAGGGTTAAGCACCACATAGTTGTTTTCAAGCATAAAAAATTCATGAATTTTGCAACATCATTGTAAAGTAAAAAAATAAAAATCAGTAGTTGACGGGTATTGCAATTTCTCTTATTTCCTCTCCTCTCCTTATCTATTCCTATAATTATGAATGTAGGTTCCTGAAGACAAAATGCTAATAAACTACTGCTATAATTTCATTCACCATTTGTTCCCTGTTTCCACAGTTACATTGATTGATTCACAACCTTAAATGAGAATCCTAATCTCTTCACACTCAACCTTTCCTCATCCATCATATAATAATGACCAGCTGACAAGGTTCTGAATCATTGCTTCGTCATAGTCATTTTTTTTTTTTGTTTTGTTTTTTTAAACATTAATTCAGTAAATAAAGATGCCTATGTATGCTGTAAGGGAAAGCTAATTCTGCAAGAACACTTCAAGTTGCTGTTATGACTCATCTCCTCATCATAGCTATTGCATTTCTGGCCCTGGTTGTATTTTAATATTTCTGCAATCCTGACAGAAATATGCCAGATCAGTTTGTTTAGTATTACTCTTTTACTTGTTTCAGTCATTTGACTGTGGCCATGCTGGAGCACTGCTTTCAGTTGAGCAAATCAACCCCAGGACTTATTCTTTGTAAGCCTAGTACTCATTCTGTCGGTCTCTTTTGCCAAACCGCTAAGTAACGGGGATGTAAACACACCAGCATTGGTTGTCAAGCAATGTTGGAGGGAAACAAACGCAGACACACAAACATATACGCACACACATACATATATATATATATATATATAATATATATATATATATATATATATATATATATATATATACACACACATACATATATACGACAGGCTTCTCTCAGTTTCCATCTACCAAATCTACTCACAAGGCTTTGGTCGGCCCGAGGCTATAGTAGAAGACACTGCCCAAGGTACCATGCAGTGGGACTGAACCCGGAACCATGTGGTTCGTAAGCAAGCTACTTACCACACAGCCACTCCTATGCCTATTGTTTACAGTTTTTATAATATTTTTAGTTCTAACTCTTCAATATATATAAAATGGTATTAAATTTATATATGTATAGTTGTATAAATAAAGTGATATATAGTTAAATAACTATAGTTTTATATACATATATTATTGATTGCACATAGATAATGTATTTTGTTTAAATGCCCTTTTTCTGTGGGATAGCATCCTGGGAAAGCTCCCTACACAATGCCAAGTGTTAAAGTACACCAAATGTCCTAGACCAGATGAGACAACTTACCCCAAAGTGATCAAGAATAGTAGATTCTGATTGTGACTTATCAATACCATGTACCATCATGACTTATCAATACCATCACCTTGAAATTAAATAAATTGCTGGTTCAGGACTTATATATATATACAAATAGAATGAAGTTTATTTGCTGATGTGCTGTGGCTTATAAACATTGTTTTGTAGTTTTACTGAGCCTTGAAAATTTTAGTTGTCACTGTTGTTTATCTCAGGCCAGCCCCAACCGAGCAAACTTATAACCAAAAGCATTCTTGTCTTGACCATCCTATCAAGAATTGCACTTCCTTTTTCTTAACATAAATATATGTATTTGGAGAAGATCTGGCTGCTAAATGACCATAGAGGGGCATCCTTGTTGATGTAGGAAGTGTTTAGTAATTTCTTTAGTTATGAAACAGTAATTATAAAATGTTTATGACATTACTTACGATATAATGTAACAATTACAGTGTGTTATGACATTACTTATGATACTACCTAGCTATTATACAAGCGTTATGACTTCAACTATGCTGTTGTTGTACATATTTAGGAGTGGTGGTGTTTTGTAGAGATATCTTTGCTTTGCTATCATTGAGTAAGACTAAATTAAGTCTCCACTCTACTTTACAATATATTGATATTGTTGAGTAAGACTAAGTTGTCATGTTTCCACTCCATTTCACAAGATATCCAGGATGTCTGCTTCTGAAAGAGGTACTGAACAGATCAGAATTATTAAAGATTACACATGCAGTGAATTTCAATTCTATTTATTATTGTTTTGTTGTTCATTAATATGAAAATATTGATAATTTCCATATATCTAATAATGCCGTTTTGTATTTCAGCCCACATCAAAGAGCATGAATACCAAAAACCCCTCCACATGGACAAATGACAAAAATGTAATAAACAAATCCCTCACCATACAGAGCAGTAAGTAAAAAGAAAATCATTTGTTATTCTTTGGGAATATTTTTCTCCATTCTTTGGCGGAATAATTAATCAATACTCTAGGATATTTTAAATTACATTTCTTCTCCTCCACATGATTTTACTTTGAA